>NC_092241.1:23441540-23456954 GCF_036320965.1 Panulirus ornatus
TGTATGTCTCTGTGTGTGTATATATATATATATATATATATATATATATATATATATATATATATATATATATATATATATATATGAGTGTGTGTGTGTACATTGAGATTTATGGGTATGTATATTTGCGTGTGTGGACGTGCATGTATATACATGTGTATGGGGGTGGATTGGGCCATTTCTTTCGTCCGTTTCCTTGCGCTACCTCGCAAACGCGGGAGACAGCGACAAAGCAAAATAAATATGATATATATATATATATATATATATATATATATATATATATATATATATATAATGACATATATATTTTTTTTCATGCTATTCGCCATTTCCCGCGATAGCGAAGTAGCGTTAAGAACAGAGGACTGGGCCTTTGATGGAATATCCTCACCTGGCCCCCTTCTCTGTTCCTTCTTTTGTAAAATTAAAAAAAAAAAACGAGAGGGGAGGATATCCAGCCCTGCGCTCCCTTCCCTTTTAGTCGCCTTTTAAGACACTCAGGGAATACGTGGGAAGTATTCTTTCTCCCCTATATATATATATATATATATATATATATATATATATATATATATATATATATATGTATATATATATGTGAATATATATATATATATATATATATATATATATATATATATATATATATATATATATATATATATATATATATATATATTATTCTTTTTTATTATACTTTGTCGCTGTCTCCCGCGTTTGCGAGGTAGCGCAAGGAAACAGACGAAAGAAATGGCCCAACCCCCCCCCCCCCATATACATGTATATACATACGTCCACACACGCAAATATACATACCTACACAGCTTTCCATGGTTTACCCCAGACGCTTCACATGCCTTGATTCAATCCACTGACAGCACGTCAACCCCGGTATACCACATCGCTCCAATTCACTCTATTCCTTGCCCTCCTTTCACCCTCCTGTATGTTCAGGCCCCGATCACACAAAATCTTTTTCACTCCATCTTTCAACCTCCAATTTGGTCTCCCTCTTCTCCTCGTTCCCTCCACCTCCGACACATATATCCTCTTGGTCAATCTTTCCTCACTCATTCTCTCCATGTGCCCAAACCACTTCAAAACACCCTCTTCTGCTCTTTCAACCACGCTCTTTTTATTTCCACACATCTCTCTTACCTTTACGTTACTCACTCGATCAAACCACCTCACACCACACATTGTCCTCAAACATCTCATTTCCCGCACATCCATCCTCCTGCGCACAACTCTATCCATAGCCCACGCCTCGTAACCATACAACATTGTTGGAACCACTATTCCTTCAAACATACCCATTTTCGCTTTCCGAGATAATGTTCTCGACTTCCACACATTCTTCAAGGCCCCCAGAATTTTCGCCCCCTCCCCCACCCTATGATCCACTTCCGCTTCCATGGTTCCATCCGCTGCCAGATCCACTCCAAGATATCTAAAACACTTCACTTCCTCCAGTTTTTCTCCATTCAAACTCACCTCCCAATTGACTTGACCCTCAACCCTACTGTACCTAATAACCTTGCTCTTATTCACATTTACTCTTAACTTTCTTCTTCCACACACTTTACCAAACTCAGTCACCAGCTTCTGTAGTTTCTCACATGAATCAGCCACCAGCGCTGTATCATCAGCGAACAACAACTGACTCACTTCCCAAGCTCTCTCATCCCCAACTGACTTCATACTTACCCCTCTTTCCAAAACTCTTGCATTTACCTCCCTAACAACCCCATCCGTAAACAAATTAAACAACCATGGAGACATCACAAACCCCTGCCGCAAACCTACATTCACTGAGAACCAATCACTTTCCTCTCTTCCTACACGTACACATGCCTTACATCCTCGATAAAAACTTTTCACTGCTTCTAACAACTTTCCTCCCACACCATATATTCTTAATACCTTCCACAGAGCATCTCTATCAACTCTATCATATGCCTTCTCCAGATCCATAAATGCTACATACAAATCCATTTGCTTTTCTAAGTATTTCTCACATACATTTTTCAAAGCAAACACCTGATCTACACATCCTCTACCACTTCTGAAACCACACTGCTTTTCCCCAATCTGATGCTCTGTACATGCCTTCACCCTCTCACTCAATACCCTACCATATAATTTACCAGGAATACTCAACAAACTTATATCTCTGTAATTTGAGCACTCACTCTTATCCCCTTTGCCTTTGTACAATGGCACTATGCACGCATTCCGCCAATCCTCAGGCACCTCACCATGAGTCATACATACATTAAATAACCTTACCAACCAGTCAACAATACAGTCACCCCCTTTTTTAATAAATTCCACTGCAATACCATCCAAACCTGCTGCCTTGCCGGCTTTCATCTTCCGCAAAGTTTTCACTACCTCTTCTCTGTTTACCAAATCATTTTCCCTAACCCTCTCACTTTGCACACCACCTCGACCAAAACACCTTATATCTGCCACTCTATCATCAAACACATTCAACAAACCTTCAAAATACTCACTCCATCTCCTTCTCACATCACCATTACTTGTTATCACCTCCCCATTTGCGCCCTTCACTGAAGTTCCCGTTTGCTCCCTTGTCTTACGCACTTTATTTACCTCCCTCCAGAACATCTTTTTATTCTCCCTAAAATTTAATGATACTCTCTCACCCCAACTCTCATTTGCCCTTTTTTTCACCTCGTGCACCTTTCTCTTGACCTCCTGTCTCTTTCTTTTATACATCTCCCACTCAATTGCATTTTTTCCCTGCAAAAATCGTCCAAATGCCTCTCTCTTCTCTTTCACTAATACTCTTACTTCTTCATCCCACCACTCACTACCCTTTCTAATCAACCCAACTCCCACTCTTCTCATGCCACAAGCATCTTTTGCGCAATCCATCACTGATTCCCTAAATACATCCCATTCCTCCCCCACTCCCCTTACTTCCATTGTTCTCACCTTTTTCCATTCTGTACTCAGTCTCTCCCGGTACTTCGTCACACAGGTCTCCTTCCCAAGCTCACTTACTCTCACCACCCTCTTCACCCCAACATTCACTCTTCTTTTCTGAAAACCCATACAAATCTTCACCTTAGCCTCCACAAGATAATGATCAGACATCCCTCCAGTTGCACCTCTCAGCACATTAACATCCAAAACTCTCTCTTTCGCACGCCTGTCAATTAACACGTAATCCAATAACGCTCTCTGGCCATCTCTCCTACTTATATAAGTATACTTATGTATATTTCGCTTTTTAAACCAGGTATTCCCAATCATCAGTCCTTTTTCAGCACATAAATCTACAAGCTCTTCACCATTTCCATTTACAACACTGAACACCCCATGTATATCAATTATTTCCTCAACTGCCACATTACTCACCTTTGCATTCAAATCACCCATCACTATAACCCGGTCTCGTGCATCAAAACCACTAACACACTCATTCAGCTGCTCCCAAAACACTTGCCTCTCATGATCTTTCTTCTCATGCCCAGGTGCATATGCACCAATAATCACCCACCTCTCTCCATCAACTTTCAGTTTTACCCATATTAATCGAGAATTTACTTTCTTACATTCTATCACATACTCCCATATATATATGGAAAATATAGGGAAAATGATTTGGTAAACAGAGAAGAGGTAGTGAAAGCTTTGCGGAAGATGAAAGCCGGCAAGGCAGCAGGTTTGGATGGTATTGCAGTGGAATTTATTAAAAAAGGGGGTGACTGTATTGTTGACTGGTTGGTAAGGTTATTTAATGTATGTATGACTCATGGTGAGGTGCCTGAGGATTGGCGGAATGCTTGCATAGTGCCATTGTACAAAGGCAAAGGGGATAAGAGTGAGTGCTCAAATTACAGAGGTATAAGTTTGTTGAGTATTCCTGGTAAGTTATATGGGAGGGTATTGATTGAGAGGGTGAAGGCATGTACAGAGCATCAGATTGGGGAAGAGCTGTGTGGTTTCAGAAGTGGTAGAGGATGTGTGGATCAGGTGTTTGCTTTGAAGAATGTATGTGAGAAATACTTAGAAAAGCAAATGGATTTGTATGTAGCATTTATGGATCTGGAGAAGGCATATGATAGAGTTGATAGAGATGCTCTGTGGAAGGTATTAAGAATATATGGTGTGGGAGGAAATTTGTTAGAAGCAGTGAAAAGTTTTTATATATATATATATATATATATATATATATATATATATATATATATATATATATATATATATATATATATATGCACTGACGTGCTGTCAGTGGATTGAATCAGGGCATGTGAAGCGTCTGGGGTAAACCGTGGAAAGCTGTGTAGGTATGTATATTTGCGTGTGTGGACGTATGTATTATACATGTGTATGGGGGTGGGTTGGGCCATTTCTTTCGTCTGTTTCTTTGCGCTACCTCGCAAACGCGGGAGACAGCGACAAAGCAAAAAAAAAAAAAAAAAAAATATATATATATATATATATATATATATATATATATATATATATATATATATATATATATATATATATATATATATATATATATATATATATCTTTTCTTTCTTTCTGTCATACTATTCGCCATTTCCCGCATTAGCGAGGTAGCGTTAAGAACAGAGGACTGGGCCTTTGAGGGAATATCCTCACCTGGCCCTCTTCTCTGTTCCTTCTTTTGGAAAAAAAAAAATGAGAGGGGAGGATTTCCAGCCCCCCGCTCCCTTCCCTTTTAGTCGCCTTCTACGACACGCAGGGAATACTTGGGAAGTATTCTTTCTCCCCTATCCCCAGGGATAAATATATATATATATATATATATATATATATATATATATATATATATATATATATATATATATATATATATATGAAGGGGAAGTAAATGTTTATAGTTGTGTTACTGGAGTGATAGTTTTCATGCATGGTGTTTTTGACAAGAAAATAGTGAAGTTGGAAAAAAATGTAGCTTAGACATTGAAGCTTATTGATACAGTGGTGAAATTGATGAGAACTGCTATTGACGTTTGTGTGAATAAATTGTACATTTCATTTTCCATAGCCAGAGGTTGAACCATTATGTGACATTCATTTTTTTTCATTCAATTCAAGCTAAGAGTTTGTTTTCTAAATTATTTCTTACATTTTTCATGTGTATATATATGTGTGTGTGTGTGTGTGTGTGTATGTGCGTGTGTGTGTGTATGTGTGTGTGTGTGTGTATGTATATATATATATGTATAGTATCCTTGGGGATAGGGGTGAAAGAATACTTCCCACGTATTCCTCGCGTGTCGTAGAAAGCGACTAGAGGGGATGGGAGCGGGGGGCCGGAAATCCTCCCCTCCTTGTATTAACTTTCTAAAATGGGAAACAGAAGAAGGAGTCACGCGGGGAGTGATCATCCTCCTCGAAGGCTCAGAGTGGGGTGCCTAAATGTGTGTGGATGTAACCAAGATGTGAAAAAAGGAGAGATAGGTAGTATGTTTGAGGAAAGGAACCTGGATGTTTTGGCTCTGAGTGAAACGAAGCTAAAGGGTAAAGGGGAAGAGTGGTTTGGAAATGTCTGGGGAGTGAAGGCAGGGGTTAGTGAGAGGACAAGAGCAAGGGAAGGAGTAGCAATACTCCTGAAACAGGAGTTGTGGGAGTATGTGATAGAATGTAAGAAAGTAAATTCTCGATTAATATGGGTAAAATTGAAAGTTGATGGAGAGAGGTGGGTGATTATTGGTGCATATGCACCTGGGCATGAGAAGAAAGATCATGAGAGGCAAGTGTTTTGGGAGCAGCTGAATGAGTGTGTTAGCGGTTTTGATGCACGCGACCGGGTTATAGTGATGGGTGATTTGAATGCAAAGGTGAGTAATGTGGCAGTTGAGGGAATAATTGGTATGCATGGGGTGTTCAGTGTTGTAAATGGAAATGGTGAAGAGCTTGTAGATTTATGTGCTGAAAAAGGACTGATGATTGGGAATACCTGGTTTAAAAAGCGAGATATACATAAGTATACTTATGTAAGTAGGAGAGATGGCCAGAGAGCGTTATTGGATTACGTGTTAATTGACAGGCGTGCGAAAGAGAGACTTTTGGATGTTAATGTGCTGAGAGGTGCAACTGGAGGGATGTCTGATCATTATCTTGTGGAGGCTAAGGTGAAGATTAGTATGGGTTCTCAGAAAAGAGGAGTGAATGTTGGGGTGGGGTGAAGAAGGTGGTGAGAGTAAGTGAGCTTGGGAAGGAGACCTGTGTGGGGAAGTACCAGGAGAGACTGTGTACAGAATGGAAAAAGGTGAGAACAATGGAAGTAAGGGGAGTGGGGGAGGACTGGGATGTATTTAGGGAATCAGTGATGGATTGCGCAAAAGATGCTTGTGGCATGAGAAGAGTGGGAGGTGGGCTGTTTAGAAAGGGTAGTGAGTGGTGGGATGAAGAAGTAAGAGTATTAGTGAAAGAGAAGAGAGAGGCATTTGGACGATTTTTGCAGGGAAAAAATGCAATTGAGTGGGAGAAGTATAAAAGAAAGAGACAGGAGGTCAAGAGAAAGGTGCAAGAGGTGAAAAAAAGGGCAAATGAGAGTTGGGGTGAGAGACTATCAGTAAATCTTAGGGAGAATAAAAAGATGTTCTGGAAGGAGGTAAATAGGGTGCGTAAGACAAGGGAGCAAACGGGAACTTCAGTGAAGGGCGTAAATGGGGAGGTGATAACAAGTAGTGGTGATGTGAGAAGGAGATGGAATGAGTATTTTGAAGGTTTGTTGAATGTGTCTGATGACAGAGTGGCAGATATAGGGTGTTTTGGTCGAGGTGGTGTGCAAAGTGAGAGGGTTAGGGAAAATGATTTGGTAAACAGAGAAGAGGTAGTAAAAGCTTTGCGGAAGATGAAAGCCGGCAAGGCAGCAGGTTTGGATGGTATTGCAGTGGAATTTATTAAAAAAGGGGGTGACTGTATTGTTGACTGGTTGGTAAGGTTATTTAATGTATGTATGACTCATGGTGAGGTGCCTGAGGATTGGCGGAATGCTTGCATAGTGCCATTGTACAAAGGCAAAGGGGATAAGAGTGAGTGCTCAAATTACAGAGGTATAAGTTTGTTGAGTATTCCTGGTAAATTATATGGGAGGGTATTGATTGAGAGGGTGAAGGCATGTACAGAGCATCAGATTGGGGAAGAGCAGTGTGGTTTCAGAAGTGGTAGAGGATGTGTGGATCAGGTGTTTGCTTTGAAGAATGTATGTGAGAAATACTTAGAAAAGCAAATGGATTTGTATGTAGCATTTATGGATCTGGAGAAGGCATATGATAGAGTTGATAGAGATGCTCTGTGGAAGGTATTAAGAATATATGGTGTGGGAGGCAAGTTGTTAGAAGCAGTGAAAAGTTTTTATCGAGGATGTAAGGCATGTGTACGTGTAGGAAGAGAGGAAAGTGATTGGTTCTCAGTGAATGTAGGTTTGCGGCAGGGGTGTGTGATGTCTCCATGGTTGTTTAATTTGTTTATGGATGGGGTTGTTAGGGAGGTAAATGCAAGAGTCCTGGAAAGAGGGGCAAGTATGAAGTCTGTTGGGGATGAGAGAGCTTGGGAAGTGAGTCAGTTGTTGTTCGCTGATGATACAGCGCTGGTGGCTGATTCATGTGAGAAACTGCAGAAGCTGGTGACTGAGTTTGGTAAAGTGTGTGAAAGAAGAAAGTTAAGAGTAAATGTGAATAAGAGCAAGGTTATTAGGTACAGTAGGGTTGAGGGTCAAGTCAATTGGGAGGTGAGTTTGAATGGAGAAAAACTGGAGGAAGTGAAGTGTTTTAGATATCTGGGAGTGGATCTGGCAGCGGATGGAACCATGGAAGCGGAAGTGGATCATAGGGTGGGGGAGGGGGCGAAAATTCTGGGAGCCTTGAAGAATGTGTGGAAGTCGAGAACATTATCTCGGAAAGCAAAAATGGGTATGTTTGAAGGAATAGTGGTTCCAACAATGTTGTATGGTTGCGAGGCGTGGGCTATGGATAGAGTTGTGCGCAGGAGGATGGATGTGCTGGAAATGAGATGTTTGAGGACAATGTGTGGTGTGAGGTGGTTTGATCGAGTAAGTAACGTAAGGGTAAGAGAGATGTGTGGAAATAAAAAGAGCGTGGTTGAGAGAGCAGAAGAGGGTGTTTTGAAATGGTTTGGGCACATGGAGAGAATGAGTGAGGAAAGATTGACCAAGAGGATATATGTGTCGGAGGTGGAGGGAACGAGGAGAAGAGGGAGACCAAATTGGAGGTGGAAAGATGGAGTGAAAAAGATTTTGTGTGATCGGGGCCTGAACATGCAGAAGGGTGAAAGGAGGGCAAGGAATAGAGTAAATTGGAGCGATGTGGTATACAGGGGTTGACGTGCTGTCAGTGGAGTGAATCAAGGCATGTGAAGCGTCTGGGGTAAACCATGGAAAGCTGTGTAGGTATGTATATTTGCGTGTGTGGACGTGTGTATGTACATGTGTAGGGGGGGGGGGGCCATTTCTTTCGTCTGTTTCCTTGCGCTACCTCGCAAACGCGGGAGACAGCGACAAAGTATAAAAAAAAAAAAAAAAATATATATATATGAATATATATATATATATATATATATATATATATATATATATATATATATATATATATATATATATATATATATATATATACATATATATATATATATATATATATATATATATATATATATATATATCGTTACGAACTCAATACTTATTCGAGCAAGGTCGCCAGTAACACATATATATTACAAATACTATACGGATCCTTTTCTTTGCAGGGACGTTAGATTTGTTATGTTGCACAACACAGGATAACACTATCTTAGAGTCATTGGATTAAATCAAACACCAGCATTAAGATTACTTATAATGAACGAACTACTGTGTACAAAATAAGCACATAAATCAGGCATGAATCATTTACGTTAACACTGAACATGAGTTTAACATTCAACATGAATTTAACATTGAACATGACTTAACATTCCAGATATGATTTCAAACCAGGAGATCTCTTTCCTTTATGACAATTTCTTCGATAACATTACACTTAGTTAGAGCCTTCTATGACAAGTTACAACTCTATGGTACTCGAAATTATGACAGAGGCAAAAACAATATAGAGTCTGTATCACGCACTTCACTCGTGTAACGGGCAAATGACAAGGGAGACACCACATACCTCGCTGGGCTAGAGAGAGAGATATCGAGTCTCAGCGGGTGTCAGGGGTATTTATCAAAAGTAAAGACGAGCGTCCGCACTGTTGCTATAAGGTTACATTGATTGGCTATGGGCCTAAGATCCAATTGTGATTGGTTGGAGGATCCTAAAGTCCGTCGCACATTCTGCGTAGTTCAACCTCCTTTGTCCTCTTGTTTACGACAGAAGCGATGACAAGTCCCGTACGCTGACTGACAACGTAATCTCACGCCTCTATAAGGGTCCGGGTGCTCAAGGACTGGTCGCCATCTGGCTTCAAAACAGGATTACACCACCATACACAAGGACACACACACACGTTATATACACAAACATGTGGGCACACGCACACATATGGTCGAAACAATATATATATATATATATATATATATATATATATATATATATATATATATATATATATATATATATATATATATATATATATATCCCTGGGGATAGGGGAGAAAGAATACTTCCCACGTATTCCCTGCGTGTCGTAGAAGGCGACTAAAAGGGAAGGGAGCGGGGGGCTGGAAATCCTCCCCTCTCGTTTTTTTTTTTTTTTTTTTTTTTTTTAATTTTCCAAAAGATGGAACAGAGAAGGGGGCCAGGTGAGGGTATTCCCTCAAAGGCCCAGTCCTCTGTTCTTAACGCTACCTCGCTATCGCGGGAAATGGCGAATAGTATGAAAAAAAAAAAAAAAAAAAAATATATATATATATATATATATATATATATATATATATATATATATATATATATATATATATATATATATATGGAGTGTCTAAATGTGTGTGGATGTAACCAAGATGAGGAAAAAGGAGAGATAGGTAGTATGTTTGAGGAAATGAACCAGGATTCTTTGGTTATCAGTGAAACGAAGCTCAAGGGTAAAGGGGAAGAGTGGTTTGGGAATGTCTTGGATGCAAAGTCAGGGGTTAGTGAGAGGACAAGACCATGGGTAGGAGTAGCACTACGCCTGAAACAGGAGTGGTGGGAGTATGTGATAGAGTGTAAGAAAGTAAATTCTAGATTGATATGGGTAAATCTGAAAGTTGATGGAGAGAGATGGGTGACTATTGGTGCATATGCACCTGGGCATGAGAAGAAAGATCATGAGAGGCAAGTGCTTTGGGAGCAGCTGAAAGAGTGTGTTAGTGGTTTTGATGCACAAGACCGGGTTATAGTGATGGGTGATTTGAATGCAAAGGTGAGTAATATAGTAGTTGAGGGAATAATTGGTATACATGGGGTGTTCAGTGTTGTAAATGGAAATGGTGAAGAGCTTGCAGGTTTATGTGCTGAAAAGGACTGGTGATTGGGAATACCTGGTTTAAAAAGCGAGATATACATAAGTATACATATGTAAGTAGGAAAGATGGCCATAGAGCGTTAGTGGATTACGTGTTAATTGATAGGCGCGCGAAAGAGAGACTTTTCGATCTTAATGTGCTGAGAGGTGCAACTGGAGGGATGTCTGATCATTATCTTGTGGAGGTGAAGGTGGAGATTTGTAGAGGTTTTCAGAAAAGAAGAGAGAATGTTGGGGTGAAGAGAGTGGTGAGAGTAAGTGAGCTTGGGAAGGAGACTTGTGTGAGGAAGTACCAGGAGAGACTGAGTACAGAAAGGAAAAAGGTGAGAACAAAGCAGATAAGGGAGGTGGCGAGGAATGGGATGTATTAAGGGAAGCAGTGATGGCTTGGGCAAAAGATGCTGTGGCATGAGAAGCGTGGGAGGTGGGTTGATTAGAAAGGGTAGTGAGTGGTGGGATGAAGAAGTAAGATTATTAGTGAAAGAGAAGAGAGAGGCATTTGGACGATTTTTGCAAGGGAAAAATGCAAATGAGTGGGAGATGTATAAAGGAAAGAGGCTGGAGGTCAAGAGAAAGGTGCAAGAGGTGAAAAAGAGGGCAAATGAGAGTTGGGGTGAGAGAGTATCATTAAAGTTTAGGGAGGATAAAAAGATGTTTTGGAAGGAGGTAAATAAAGTGCGTAAGACAAGGGAGCAAATGGGAACTTCAGTGAAGGGGGCTAATGGGGAGGTGATAACAAGTAGAGGTGATGTGAAAAGGAGATGGAGTGAGTATTTTGAAGTTTTGTTGAATGTGTTTGATGATAGAGTGGCAGATATAGGGTATTTTGGTCGAGGTGGTGTGCAAAGTAAGAGAGATAGGGAAAACGATTTGGTAAACAGAGAAGAGGTAGTAAAAGCTTTGCGGAAGATGAAAGCCGGCAAAGCAGCAGGTTTGGATGGTAATGCAGTGGAATTTATTAAAAAAGGGGGTGACTGTATTGTTGACTGGTTGGTAAGGTTATTTAATGTATGAATGATTCATGGTGAGGTGCCTGAGGTTTGGCGGAATGCTTGCATATTGCCATTGTACAAAGGCAAAGGGAATAAGAGTGAGTGCTCAAATTACAAAGGTATACGTTTGTTGAGTATTCCTGGTAAATTATGTGGGAGGGTATTGATTGAGAGGGTGAGGGCATGGACAGAGCATCAGACTGGGGAAGAGCAGTGTGGTTTCAAAAGTGGTAGAGGATGTGTGGATCAGGTGTTTGCTTTGAAGAATGTATATGAGAAATATTTAGAAAAGCAAATGGATTTGTATGTAGCATTTATGGATCTGGAGAAGGCATATGATAGAGTTGATAGAGATGCTCTGTGGAAGGTATTAAGAATATATGGTGTGGGAGGCAAGTTGTTAGAAGCAGTGAAAAGTTTTTATCGAGGATGTAAGGCATGTGTACGTGTAGGAAGAGAGGAAAGTGATTGGTTCTCAGTGAATGTAGGTTTGCGGCATGGGTGTGTGATGTCTCCATAGTTGTTTAATTTGTTTATGGATGGGGTTGTTAGGGAGGTGAATGCAAGAATTTTCGAAAGAGGGCAAGTATGTAGTCTGTTGTGGATGAGAGAGCTTGGGAAGTGAGTCAGTTGTTGTTCGCTGATGATCAAATTCTAATATCATGAACAATGTAGATTTAGTCAACAAGCTAAACAATATCAATATTGATTTTGATTTCAAACTAGTTAGCTTTGATGTTTCCTCACTTTTCATTAAAGTTCCAGTTGATGACCTTTTCGAATATTTATTTGATGTCTTGAATGATATTCATTTACCTGTTTCAAAGTCTAATTTCATTGAACTGATAAAATTGTGTATAAAAGACTGTATTTCAATTTAATGGAGATTATTATGCTCAAAAATTTGGTATGGCAATGGGTAACCCTCTTTCACCTGTACTAAGTAATCTTTAAATGGAATTTTTTTGAAACAAAATTACTAAAGGATATCTTACCTTCTAATGCAGTTTGGTTTAGGTATGTAAATAATGTTCTTTGTGTTTGGCCAACAAATGAAAATTTACGAATATTTCTCCCCTTACTTAACAATATAGTACCTTCCATCAAATCTACTGTAGAAAATGAAAATAACGGTATGTTACCACTTTTAGATTGCGTGATCCATAGACAAGGAAACAAGTTTAAGTTTAGCATGTACAGAAAACCCACCAATGTATGCTCATATATCCATTATTACTCATCTCAACATGACAGAATTGAATTATCATTTCCCTCTATGTTCCTTAGGGCATTACGTATTTGCAGTCCAGAGTTTATTGATGATGAGTTTGAGAACATATATTCTATTGGATCTAAGTTAAAGTACCCTAGATCTTTCATTGATAAATCCCTTAAGTTAGCAAAGAAATCATTTTATAGAGTTGAGCCCAAACCTCCCATTGACACCAAGAATCTTTTAGTTCTCCCTTTTAATAATAATTTCACTTTGCTTCCCATGTTGCTTAAATCTTTTAATATAAATGTTGCCTTTAGCAACAATATTACTATAAAGAATATCTTAATCAGGAATTCACCAGAAAATTCTCTTGATTGCATCTATAAAGTGCCTTGTGGAAACTGTGATGAATTTTATGTTGGTCAGACTGGTAAGGATCTTTCTGTTAGACTTAAGCAACATAAATATAGTATAAGAACGGGACAAGAATCAAATGCCTTGTTTAATCATGTTAAAAACTATGATCATTGTATTGACTGGAGTAACGCCATCTCAGTTATTAACTCTAACTCTATTACCAAGAGAAATATCATTGAATCTTTTGTTATTGAATACACAAAGAATTATAATCTTGATATTAGTGATGGTCTATACAAATTAGATAACTTTATTGTTGATAAGATTTGTAAAATGATAAGTTTATGAACGCTCGTTGTATGTTTTGGACAATCACATATTTACCAAATGGCGTCCTAGCTTCGTCTCTTCGATGTATATCAACTGACTGTTATATTTCTCTCTTGTGTCTTCCCTGATGATATGATTATTACACGAAAGTGCACATGGGAACTTTTCGTGTTTCATTTTCCCCGTGGGCTCATAAGAATATCTTGATCACGCGCAAAATTGTGATCCTTTCCAATCTCAACATGTACATATATATGCACACACAGACATTTACATATATACAAATGTACATAATTCATACTGTCTCCCTTATTCATTCCCCACCACACATGAAATAACAACCCCCTCCCTCCGCATGTGCCCGAGTTAGCGCAGGAAAAGATAGCAAAGGCCACATTCGGTCACACTGAGTCTCTAGATGTCAAATATAATGCACCGAAATCACAACTCCCTTTCCACATCCATGCGCCACAAAACTTTCCATGTTTTACCCCAGACGCTTCACACGCCCTGGTTCAATCCATTGACAGCACGTCGACTCCGATATACCACATCGTTCCAATTCACTCTATTCCTTGCACGCCTTTCACCCTCTTGCATGTTCAGGCCCCGATCACTCAAAATCTTTTTCACTCCATCTTTCCACCCCCAATTTGGTCTCCCACTTCTCGTTCCCTCCACCTCTGAAACGTATATCCTCTTGGTCAATCTTTCCTCACTCATTCTCTCCATGTGACCAAACCATTTCAAAGCACCCTCTTATGCTCTCTCAACCACACTCTTTTTATTACCACACATCTTTCTTACCCTTTCATTACTTACTTGATCAAACCACCTCACACCACATATTGTCCTTAAACATTTCATTTCCTGCACATCCACCTTCCTCCGCACAACTCTATCAATAGCCCACGCCTCACAACCATATATCATTGTTAGAATCACTATTCCTTCAAACATACCCATTTTTGCTTTCCAAGATAACGTTCTCGACTTCCGCACATTCTTCAACGCTCACAAAACTTTCGCCGACTCCCCCACCCTATGATTCACTTCCGCTTCCATGGCTCCATCCACTGCCAAATCTACTCCCAGATATCTAAAACACTTCACTTCCTCCAGTTTTTCTCCATTCAAACTTACCTCCCAATTGACTTGTCCCTCAACCCTACTGTACCTAATAACCTTGCTCTTATTCACATTTACTCTCAGCTTTCTTCTTTCACACACTTTACCAAACTCAGTCACCAGCTTCTGCGCTTTCTCACCCGAACCAGCCACCAGCGCTGTATCATCAGCGAACAACAACTGACTCACTTCCCAAGCTCTCTCATCCACAACAGACTGCATACTTGCCCCTCTTTCCAAACCTTTGCATTCACCTCCCTAACAACCCCGTCCATAAACAAATTAAACACGTACACATGCCTTACATCCTCGTTAAAAACTTTTCACTGCTTCTAGCAACTTACCTCCCGCACCATATATTCTTAATACCTTCCACAGAGCCTCTCTATCAACTTTATTATATGCCTTCTCCAGATCCATAAATGCTACACACAAATCCATTTGCTTTTCTAAGTATTTCTCACATACATTTTTCAAAGCAAACACCTGATCCACACATCCTCTGCCGCTTAAGAAACCACACTGCTCTTCCCCAGTCTGATGCTTTGTACATGCCTTCACCCTCTCAATCAATACGCTCACATATAATCTCCCAGGAATACTCAACAAACTTATACCTCTGTAATTTGAGCACTCACTCTTATCAACTTTGCCTTTGTACAATATCACTATGCATGCATTCCGCCAGGCTTCAGGTACCTCACCATGAGTCATACATATATTAGATATCCTTACCAACACATCAACAATACAGTCACCCCCTTTTATCTATAAATTCCACTGCAATACATCCAAACCCGCTGCCTTGCCGCCTTCCATCTTTCGCAAAGCTTTTACTACCGCTTCTCTGTTTACCAAATCATTTT
>NC_092241.1:23457054-23609554 GCF_036320965.1 Panulirus ornatus
GAATGTACTGCAGGACAGATGTGACTTGTGTTGTATGTACAGGAATGTACTGGAGGACAGGTGTGGCTTGTGTGTACAGGAATGCACTGGAAGACAGGTGTGGCTTGTCTTGTGTTGTGTGTACAGGATGGTACTGGAGGACAGGTGTGGCTTGTCTTGTGTTGTGTGTACAGGATGGTACTGGAGGACAGGTGTGGCGTGTGTTGGGTGTACAGGACGGTACTGTATGACAGGTGTGGCTTGTGTGTACAGGACGGTACTGGAGGACAGGTGTGGCTTGTGTATACAGGATGGTACTGGAGGACAGGTGTGGCTTGTGTGTACAGGTCGGTAATGTAGGACAGGTGTGGCTTGTGTGTACAGGACGGTACTGGAGGACAGGTGTGGCTTGTGTGTACAGGTCGGTAATGTAGGACAGGTGTGGCTTGTGTGTACAGGACGGTAATGAAGTACAGATGTGGCTTGTCTTGTGTTGTGTGTACAGGAAAGTACTGGAGGGCAGGTGTGGCATGTGTTGTGTGTACAGGACGGTACTGGAGGACAAGTGTGGCTTGTGTGTACAGGACGGTACTGTAGGACAGGTATGGCTTGTGTTGTGAGTACAGGACGGTACTGTAGGACAGGTGTGGCTTGTGTTGTGAGTACAGGACGGTACTGGAGGACAGGTGTGGCTTGTGTTGTGAGTACAGGACGGTACTGTCCGACAGGTGTGGCTTGTGTTGTGAGTACAGGACGGTACTGGAGGACAGGTGTGGCTTGTGTTGTGAGTACAGGACGGTACTGGAGGACAGGTGTGACTTGTGTTGCGTGTACAGGACGGTACTGGAGGACAGGTGTGACTTGTGTTGCGTGTACAGGACGGTACTGTAGGACAGGTGTGGGCTTGTGTTGCGTGTACAGGACGGTACTGTAGGACAGGTGTGGGCTTGTGTTGCGTGTACAGGACGGTACTGTAGGACAGGTGTGACTTATGTTGCGTGTACAGGATGGCACTGTAGGACAGGTGTGGGCTTGTGTTGCGTGTACAGGACGGTACTGGAGGACAGGTGTGGCTTGTGTTGTGAGTACAGGACGGTACTGTAGGACAGGTGTGACTTGTGTGGCGTGTACAGGACGGTACTGGAGGACAGGTATGGCTTGTGTTGTGAGTACAGGACGGTACTGGAGGACAGGTGTGGGCTTGTGTTGTGAGTACAGGACGGTACTGGAGGACAGGTGTGGGCTTGTGTTGCGTGTACAGGACGGTACTAGAGGACAGTGGAGGTCATACACATTACGTACACCGTGGAGAGTCCTTCCTAGAGTGGTCGGGAACAGCATTGGGAATGGGTAAAGTCTGGCGACGTGAGCCTCTCCATGATGTAGTTACAACGTAATTAACATATGTGGATGTGTACCGCACCAAATGAAGAGACACCAAGTGCATCATCAAGTTTGAAGCATATATCTGCCAACATTAAACACAAACGTAACTCTTTTAATGGAATCGAAGAAATCTTACAACTCTCTAACATGTTCAGAAAATCCAATATATACATATATATATATATATATATATATATATATATATATATATATATATATATATATATATATATATATATATATATATATATATATATATATATATATATATATATATGTATATATATATATATATATATATATATATATATATATATATATATATATATATATATATATATATATATATATATATATATATATATATATATATATATATATATATATATATATATATATGTATATATATATATATATATATATATATATATATATATATATATATATATATATATATATATATATATATATATATATATATATATATATATATATATATATATATATATACATATATATATATATATATATATATATATATATATATATATATATATATATATATATATATATATATATATATATATATATACATATATATATATATATATATATATATATATATATATATATATATATATATATATATATATATATATATATATATATATATATATACATATATATATATGTATGTATACAAATATATATATATATATATATATATATATATATATATATATATATATATATATATATATATATATATATATATATATATATATATATATATATATATATATATATATATATATATATATATATATATATATATATATATATATATATATATATATATATATATATATATATATATATATATATATATATATATATATATATATATATATATATATATATATATATATATATATATATGTTTATTTATCATCATTATACTTTGTCGCTGTCTCCCGGGTTAACGAGGTAGCGCAAAGAAACAGACGAAAGAATGGCCCATCCCACCCACATATGTATATACATACCTACACAACTCAACGCATACATATATATACACACACAAACATATATATATATATATATATATATATATATATATATATATATATATATATATATATATATATATATATATATATATATATATATATATATATATATATGTATATATATATATATATATATATATATATATATATATATATATATATATATATATATATATATATACATATATATATATATATATATATATGTATATATATATATATATATATATATATATATATATATATGTATATATATATATATATATATATATATATATATATATATACATATATATATATATATATATATATATATATATATATATATATATATATATATATATATATATATATATATATACATATATATATATATATATATACATATATATATATATATATATATATATATATATACATGTCTGTGTGTATATGTGTATGTATACGTTGAGTTGTGTACATATATATATATATATATATATATATATATATATATATATATATATATATATATATATATATATATATATATATATATATATATATATATATATATGTATATATATATATATATATATATATATATATATATATATATATATATATATATATATATATATATATATATATATATATATATATATATATATATATATATATATGTACACAACTCAACGTATACATACACATATACACACAGACATGTATATATACATATAGATATATATATATATATATATATATATATATATATATATATATATATATATATATATAAATATATATTTATTTTTTTTTTTTTTTCATACTATTCGCCATTTCCCGCGATAGCGAGGTAGCGTTAAGAACAAAGGACTGGGCCTTTGAGGGAGTATCCTCACCTGACCCCCTTCTCTGTTCCTTCTTTTGGAAAAAAAAAAAAACGAGAGGGGAGGATTTCCAGACCCCCGCTCCCTTCCCTTTTAGTTGCCTTCTACGACACGCAGGGAATACGTGGGAAGTATTCTTTCTCCCCTATCCCCAGGGATAATATATATATATATATATATATATATATATATATATATATATATATATATATATATATATATATATATATATATATATATATATATATATATATATATGTATATATTAGATTTTCTGAACATGTTAGAGAGTTGTAAGAATTCGTCGATTCCATTAAAACAGTTACGTTTGTCTTTAATGTTGGCAGATATATGCGTCAAATCTGATGATGCACTTGGTGTCACTTTATTTGGTGCGGTGCATATATATATATATATATATATATATATATATATATATATATATATATATATATATATAAAGGATATAAGGCATGTGTGCGGGTAGGAAAAGAGGAAAGTGGTTGGTTCTCAGTGAATGTAGGTTTGCGGCAGGGGTGTGTGATGTCTCCATGGTTGTTTAATTTGTTTATGGATGGGGTTGTTAGGGAGGTGAATGCAAGAGTTTTGGAAAGAGGGGCAAGTATGAAGTCTGTTGGGGAAGTGAGTCAGTTGTTCTTCGCTGATGATACAGCGCTGGTGGCTGATTCATGTGAGAAACTGCAGAAGCTGGTGACTGAGTTTGGTAAAGTGTGTGAAAGAAGAAAGTTAAGATTAATGTGAATAAGAGCAAGGTTATTAGGTACAGTAGGGTTGAGGGTTAAGCCAATTGGGAGGTAAGTTTGAATGGAGAAAAACTGGAGAAAGTAAAGTGTTTTAGATATCTGGGAGTGGATCTGACAGCGGATGGAACCATGGAAGCGGAAGTGATCATAGGGTGGGGGAGGGGGCGAAAATTCTGGGAGCCTTGACGAATGTGTGGAAGTCGAGAACATTATCTCGGAAAGCAAAAATGGGTATGTTTGAAGGATTAGCGGTTGTGTCGTTGCGAGGCGTGGGCTATGGATAGAGTTGTGCGCAGGAGGATGGATGTGCTGGAAATGAGATGTTTGAGGACAATGTGTGGTGTGAGGTGGTTTGATCGAGTAAGTAACGTAAGGGTAAGAGAGATGTGTGGAAATAAAAAGAGCGTGGTTGAGAGAGCAGAAGAGGGTGTTTTGAAATGGTTTGGGCACATGGAGAGAATGAGTGAGGAAAGATTGACCAAGAGGATATATGTGTCGGAGGTGGAGGGAACGAGGAGAAGTGGGACACCAAATTGGAGGTGGAAAGATGGAGTGAAAAAGATTTTGTGTGATCGGGGCCTGAACATGCAGGAGGGTGAACAGAGGGCAAGGAATAGAGTGAATTGGATCGATGTGGTATACCGGGGTTGACGTGCTGTCAGTGGATAGAATCAGGGCATGTGAAGCGTCTGGGGTAAACCATGGAAAGCTGTGTAGGTATGTATATTTGCGTGTGTGGACGTATGTATATACATGTGTGTGGGGGTGGGTTGGGCCAATTCTTTCGTCTGTTTCCTTGCGCTACCTCGCAAACGCGGAAGACAGCGGCAAAAAAAAAAGAAAGAAAAAAAAAGTATATATATATATATATATATATATATATATATATATATATATATATATATATATATATATATATATATATATATATATATATATATATATATATATGAATGTACTGGAAAAGTTGAGGTCCAGATAAACTTTTGGTCTGTCAAGGCTTTATTATGGCGGATGACCAACTACCTACCCTCACGTATCCAAGATATGGTTGTACTTTGTGTAATGAAGACAATTGTTGAGAAACATCATAAGCCAATATTCTAGTTTCATGATAAGAGAAGTGGACCAGGCAGTATGATACAGTGGTTGAATTGATGAAAACTACTATTGACGTTTGTGTAAATAAATTTATACATTTCCCTTTTCCATAGCCAGAGGTTGAACTATTATGTAACATTCATTTTTCATTTCATTTCAAGCTAGAAGTTTCAGTTTTCTAAAATATTTCTTATATTTTTCATATATATATATATATATATATATATATATATATATATATATATATATATATATATATATATATATATATATATATATATATATATATATATATATGTGTGTGTGTATATGTGTGTATGTGTGTATATATATGTGTGTGTGTGTATATATATATATATATATATATATATATATATATATATATATATATATATTTTTTTTTATTATACTTTGTCGCTGTCTCCCGCGTTTGCGAGGTAGCGCAAGGAAACAGACGAAAGAAATGGCGCAACCCCCCCCCCCATACACATGTATATACATACGTCCACACACGCAAATATACATACCTACACAGCTTTCCATGGTTTACCCCAGACGCTTCACATGCCTTGATTCAATCCACTGGCAGCACGTCAACCCCGGTATACCACATCGCTCCAATTCACTCTATTCCTTGCCCTCCTTTCACCCTCCTGCATGTTCAGGCCCCGATCACACAAAATCTTTTTCACTCCATCTTTCCACCTCCAATTTGGTCTCCCTCTTCTCCTCGTTCCCTCCACCTCCGACACATATATCCTCTTGGTCAATCTTTCCTCACTCATTCTCTCCATGTGCCCAAACCACTTCAAAACACCCTCTTCTGCTCTCTCAACCACGCTCTTTTTATTTCCACACATCTCTCTTACCCTTACGTTACTTACTCGATCAAACCACCTCACACCACACATTGTCCTCAAACATCTCATTTCCAGCACATCCATCCTCCTGCGCACAACTCTATCCATAGCCCACGCCTCGCAACCATACAACATTGTTGGAACCACTATTCCTTCAAACATACCCATTTTTGCTTTCCGAGATAATGTTCTCGACTTCTTCAAGGCCCCCAGGATTTTCGCCCCCTCCCCCACCCTATGATCCACTTCCGCTTCCATGGTTCCATCCGCTGCCAGATACACTCCCAGACATCTAAAACACTTCACTTCCTCCAGTTTTTCTCCATTCAAACTCACCTCCCAATTGACTTGACCCTCAACCCTACTGTACCTAATAACCTTGCTCTTATTCACATTTACTCTTAACTTTCTTCTTCCACACACTTTACCAAACTCAGTCACCAGCTTCTGCAGTTTCTCACATGAATCAGCCACCAGCGCTGTATCATCAGCGAACAACAACTGACTCACTTCCCAAGCTCTCTCATCCCCAACAGACTTCATACTTGCCCCTCTTTCCAAAACTCTTGCATTTACCTCCCCAACAACCCCATCCATAAACAAATTAAACAACCATGGAGACATCACACACCCCTGCCGCAAACCTACATTCACTGAGAATATTTCTTTAAAATATGCTTTCCATCAAAATTACATCTTACCTCTTCCCATGTCACTAACTGTTTATGATTGCGGTTCCTAGACACACAGATAATAATTATTTCAGCTAGAGACATATAAGTTTTTACTCACATGCATGGCTCACAATTGCTCTGGATTTAAATTGGGGTGGGAAATATGAGCACATATCTCAAACGTGTGTAGGACTCTGGTCTCAAGTGCAAGACATATGTGTAAAGGAGTAAAAGGGTTAATCCATCATGGTATCAGCAGGGAAGATTTTTGGAAGGTATAACGCAAAAACCTCAGGCCATAACATGAAATTAAACATGAAACATCTCAGAAACTATATAATGGATGAATGGAATGTTAAAGAAAGTTCGAGTCAGGGTCCCAAGTGTGGAACTCTCTCATCATAACATAAAAATAGATACAAAACTTACATGTACCTAATTACAAAAATTATGCTTCTCTCTCATATCATATAATTTTTTTTTTTTTCATTATACTTTGTCGCTGTCTCCCGCGTTTGCGAGGTAGCGCAAGGAAACAGACGAAAGAAATGGCCCAACCTCCCCCCATACACATGAATATACATACGTCCACACACGCAAATATACATACCTACACAGCTTTCCATGGTTTACCCCAGACGCTTCACATGCCTTGATTCAATCCACTGACAGCACGTCAACCCCGGTATACCACATCGATCCAATTCACTCTATTCCCTCTTCTCCTCGTTCCCTCCACCTTAGACACATATATCCTCTTTGTCAATCTTTCCTCACTCATTCTGTCTATGTGACCAAACCACTTCAAAACACCCTCTTTTGCTCTCTGGACTACACTCCGTTTATTACCACACATATCTCATACCAAGTTATTAATTAGTCGATTAAACTACCTCACACCACATATTATCCTCAAACATCTCATTTCCAGCACATCCGCCCTCTTCCGCACAACTCTATCTATAGCCCACGTCTCGCAATCATATATCATTGTTGGCACCACTATTCCCACAAACATACCCATTTTTGCATTCCAAGATAACGTTCTCGACTTCCACATATTCTTCAGCACACCCAGAACTTTCGCCACCTCCCCCACCATAATTCTCTTCCGCTTCCATGATTCCATCCGCTGCCAAATCCACTCCCAGATCACTAAAACACTTCACTTCCTCAAGTTTTTCTCTATTCAAACTTACCTCCCAGTTGACTTGTCACTTAACGCTACTGTACCTAATAACGCTGCTCTTATTCACATTTCCGCTCAGCTTTCTTTTTTCATACACATTACCGATCTCAGTCACCAGCTTCTGCAGTTTCTTACACGAATCAGCCACCAGCGGTGTATCATCAGCGATCAACAACTGACTCACTTCCTAAGCTCTTCCATCCACAACACACTGCATACTTATCCCTCTTTCCAAAACTCTTGCATTCACCTCCCTAACAACAGTATCCATAAACAAATGAAACAACATGGAGACATCACACACCCCTGCCACAAACCTACATTTACTGAGAACCAATCACTTTCCTCTCTTCCTACACGTACACATGCCTTACATCCTCGATAAAAACTTTTCACTGCTTCTAACAACTTGCCCCCCACACCATATATTCTTAATACCTTCCATAGAGCATCACTATCAACGCTATCATATGCCTTCTCCAGATTCATAAATGCTACATACAAATCCATTTGCTTTTCTAAGTATTTCTCACATACATTCTTCAGAGCAAACACCTGATCCACACATCCTCTATCACTTCGGAAACCAATCTGATGCTCTGTTCATGCCTTCACCCTCTCACTCAATACCCTCTCACATAATTTACCAGGAATACTCAACAAACTTATACCTCTGTAATTTGGGCACTCACTTTTATCCCCTTTGCCTTTGTGCAATGGCACTATGCAAGCATTCCGCCAATCCTCAGGCACCTCACTATGAGTCATACATACATTAGATAACCTTACCAACCAGTCAAAAATACAATCACTCCCTTTTTTAATAAATTCCACTGCAATACCATTCAAGCCTGCTGCCTTTACGGCTTTCATCTTCCGCAAAGCTTTTACTACCTCTTCTCTGTTTACCGAATCATTTTCCCTAACCCTATCACTTTGCACACCACCTCGACCAAAACACCCTATATCTGCCACTCTATCATCAAACACATTCAACAAACCTTCAAAAGACTAACTCCATCTCCTTCTCACATCACCACTACTTGTTATCACCTCCCCATTAGCCCCCTTCACTAATGTTCCCATTTGTTCCCTTGTCTTACGCATTTTATTCACCTTTTTCGATAACATCTTTTTATGCTCCCAAAAATTTAATGATGCTATCTCACCCCAACTCTTATTTGCCCTCTTTTTCGCCTCTTGCACCTTTCTCTTGACCTCCAGCCTCTTTCTTTTATACATCTTCCACTCATTTGCATTATTTCCCTGCAAAAATCGTCCAAATACCCCTCTCTTCTCTTTCACTACCAATCTTACTTCTTCATCCCACAACTCACTACCCTTTCTAATCTGCCCATCTTTCACGCTTCTCATGCCACAAGCATCTTTTGCACAAGCGATCACTGCTTCCTTAAATACATCCCATTCCGCCCCCACTCCCATTACGTCACTTGTTCTCACCTTTTTCCATTATGTACTAAGTCTCCCCTGGTACGTCCTCACACTACTCTCTTCACCCCAACATTCTCTCTTCTTTTCTGAAAACCTCTACAAATCTTCACTTTCGCCTCTATAATATAATAATCAGATATCCCTCCAGTTCCACCTTTCAGCATATTAACATCCAGAAGTCTCTCTTTCGCGCGCCTATCAATTAACACGTAATCCAATAACTCTCTCTGGCCATCTCTCCTGCTTTCATGCGTATACATATGTATATCTCTCTCTTTAAACCAGGTATTCCCAATCACTTGTCCTTTTTTATCAAAAAATCTGCAACCTCTTCACCATTTCCATTCACAACGCTGAACACTCCATGTAAAACAAATTTTTCCCTCAACTGCCACATTACTCACCTTTGCATTCAAATCACCCATCATTATAGCCCGGTCTTTTGCATTAAAACTGCTAACACACTCACTCAGCTGCTCCCAAAACACTTGCCTCTCATGATCATTCTTTTCATGCCCAGGTGCATATGCACCAATAATTATCCATCTCTCTCCATCCACTTTTAGTTTTACCCATATCAATGTAGACCTTACTTTCTTACACTCGATCTCATACTCCCACCACTCCTGTTTCAGGAGTAGTGCTACTCCTTCCCCTCCTCTCGACCTCTCACTAACCCCTGACTTTACTCACAAGACATTTCCAAACCACTCTTCCTCTTTACCCTTGGGCTTCGTTTCACTTAGAGCAAAAACATACACGTTCCTTTATCCCTGGGGATAGGGGAGAAAGAATACTTCCCACGCATTCCTCACGGGTCGTAGAGGGTGATTAAAGGGGAGGAGAGTGGGGGGCTAGAAACCCTCCGTTCTTTGTATTTTAACTTTCTAAAGGGGGAAACACAAGCAGGAGTCAAGGGGGGAGTGCTCATCCTCCTCGAAGGCTCATATTGGGGTGTCTAAATGTGTGTGGATGTAACCAAGATAAGAAAAAAGGCGAGATAGGTTATATATATATACATATGAATATATATATATATATATATATATATATATATATATATATATATATATATATATATATATATATATATATGTATATATATATATATATATATATATATATATATATATATATATATATATATATATATATATATATATATATCTATGTATATATATATAGAGTAAAAAGATGTTCTGGAAGGAGGTAAATAAAGTGCGTAAGACAAGGGAGCAAATGGGAACTTCAGTGAAGGCCGCTAATAGGGAGGTGATAACAAGTAGTGGTGATGTGAGAAGGACATGGAATGAGTATTTTGAAGGTTTGTTGAATGTGTTTGATGATAGAGTGGCAGATATAGGGTGTTTTGGTCGAGGTGGTGTGCAAAGTGAGAGGGTTAGGGAAGATGATTTGGTAAACAGAGAAGAGGTAGTAAAAGCTTTGCGGAAGATGAAAGCCGGCAAGGCAGCAGGTTTGGATGGTATTGCAGTGGAATCTATTAAAAAAAAGGGAGTGACTGTATTGTTGACTGGTTGGTAAGGTTATTCAATGTATGTATGACTCATGGTTAGGTGCCTGAGGATTGGCGGAATGCCAGCATAGTGCCATTGTACAAAAGCAAAGGGGATAAGAGTGAGTGCTCAAATTACAGAGGTATAAGTTTGTTGAGTATTCCTGGTAAATTATATGTGAGGGTATTGATTGAGAGGGTGAAGGCATGTACAGAGCATCAGATTTGGGAAGAGCAGCGTAATTTCAGAAGTGGTAGAGGATGTGTGGATCAGGTGTTTGCTTTGAAGAATGTATGTGAGAAATACTTAGAAAAGCAAATGGATTTGTATGTAGCATTTATGGATCTGGAGAAGGCATATGATGGAGTTGATAGAGATGCTCTGTGGAAGGTATTAAGAATATATGGTGTGGGAGGCAAGTTGTTAGAAGCAGTGAAAAGTTTCTATCGAGGATGTAAGGCATGTGTACGTGTAGGAAGAGAGGAAAGTGATTGGTTCTCAGTAAATGTAGGTTTCCGGCAGAGGTGTGTGATGTCTCCATAGTTGTTTGATTTGTTTATGGATGGGGTTGTTAGGGAGGTGAATGCAAGAGCTTTGGAAAGAGGGGCAAGTATGAAGTCTGTTGTGAATGAGAGAGCTTTGGAAGTGAGTCAGTTGTTGTTCGCTCATGATACAGTGCTGGTGGCTGATTCATGTGAGAAACTGCAGAAGCTCGTGACTGAGTTTGGTAAAGTATGTGATTGAAGAAAGTTGAGAGTAAATGTGAATATGAGCAAGGTTATTTGGTACAGTAGGGTTGAGGCTCAAATCAATTGGGAGGTAAGTTTGACTGGAGAAAGATTGGAGGAAGTGAAGTGTTTTAGATATCTGGGAGTGGATCTGGCAGCGGATGGAACCATGGAAGCGGAAGTGAATCATAGGGTGGGGGGAGGGGGCGAAAATTCTGGGAGCCTTGAAGAATGTTTGGAAGTCGAGAATATTATCTCGGAAAGCAGAAATGGGTATGTTTGAAGGAATAGTGGTTCCAACAATGTTGTATGGTTGCGAGGCGTTGGCTATGGATAGAGTTGTGCGCAGGATGGTGGATGTGCTGGAAATGAGATGTTTGAGGACAATATGTGATGTGAGGTGGTTTGATCGAGCAAGTAATGTAAGGGTAAGAGAGATGTGTGGAAATAAAAAGAGTGTGTTTGTGAGGGCAGAAGAGGATGTTTTGAAATGGTTTGGTCACATGCAGAGAATGAGTGATGAAAGATTGAACAAGAGGATATATTTGTCACAGGTGGAGAGAACGAGGAGAAGTGGGAGACCAAATTGGAGGTGGAAAAATGGATTGAAAAAGATTTTGAGTGATCGTGGCCTGAACATGCAGGAGGGTGAAAGGCGTGCAAAGAATGAAGTGAATTGGAACGATGTGGTATACCGTGGTCGACGTGCTGTCAATGGATTGAACCAGGGCATGTGAAGCGTCTGGGGTAATCCATGGAAAGTTGTGTAGGGCCTGGATGTGGAAAGGGAGCTGTGGTTTCGGTGCATTATTACATGAGAGCTAGAGACTGATTGTGAACGAATGGGGCCTTTGTTGTCCTTTCCTAGCGCTACCTCGCACACATGAGGGGGGAGGGGTTTGTTATTCCATGTGTGGCGAGGTGGCGATGGGAATGAATAAAGGCAGACTGTATGAATTATGAACATGTCTATATATGTATATGTCTGCGTGTGTATATATATGTGTACATTGAGATGTATAGTTATGATATGTTTGCGTGTGTGGACGTGTATGTATATACATGTGTATGTGGGTTGGTTGGGCCATTCTTTCGTCTGTTTCCTTGCGTTACCTCGCTAACACGGGAGACAACGACAAAGCAAAATAAATGAATATATATATATATATATATATATATATATATATATATATATATATATATATATATATATATATATATATATATATATATATATATATATATATATATATATATATATATATATGTGTGTGTGTATCATTTATTATCACATGTTTACCAAATGGCGTCTTAGCTTCGTCTCTTCGATGTATATCAACTGACTGTTATATTTCTCTCTTGTGTCTCCCCTGATGATGTGATTATTACACGAAAGTGCACTTGGGAACTTTTTCGTGTTTCATTTTTCCCGTGGACTCATAGGAATATATATATATATATATATATATATATATATATATATATATATATATATATATATATATATATATATATATATATATATATATATATATATATATATATATATATATATATATATATATATATATATATATATATATATATATATATAAATATATATATATATATATATATATTTATATATATATATATATATATATATATATATATATATATATATATATATATATATATATATATATATATATATATTTATATATATATATATATATATATATATATATATATATATATATATATATATATATATATATATATATATATATATATATACCTTCCTATCTAAGGATTCCCTTCAATGGGGTTCTAAAATCAGAGAGAGAGAGAGAGAGAGAGAGAGAGAGAGAGAGAGAGAGAGAGAGAGAGAGAGAGAGAGAGAGAGAGAGAGAGAGAGAGAGAGAGAGAGAGAGAGATGGAGGATATTTTCATATCTATCACTTAGTGCAGCAATGCTTTCTTTATACACACCTTAGTGCAGCAATACTTTCTTTATACACCCCGACATGGGTGACCCGACATGGGTGACTCAAATACCTTAGAGTTCTGCGAGACGGAGATAAAATGTATAAGAATATTACAAGAACGGAGGGTGGGGTGAGGCAAAGTACGAGCTGGTGCACGAGAGAAGGTGTGTGGATCTTGATAAAAGATTAGTAATGTGAAAAGACGTTTGAGTCCAAATATGTAAGCTCCTTGTTATTAATTACAAAATCCATAATTTGATAGACCTGTAACGACTCGAACGGTTTCAAACGTAGCATGCACTGGGGGAAAGAAAATAAGAGGTTAGACTACCGTCTGAAGAAAGTTGGTATGATTTTAGGGTTTGGGTCACGGCGAGATACTCACTGTGATGAGTAACGTTGATGCTCTGGCGCGAGGTGAAGTAGGAAAGATTGCCACGTATGGATATCCATGTGAAATGACAGTGATCACACGTTACGTGGGATATCTACATTAGTGGGTTTGGGTACAGCATAGTGGATAACACCAAAATCCTTACTAGTTCCACTGGTCGGAGGAGCCTACAGATATTAGAAGCCATTTACATCAGAGTGAAAGCACCTGTCATCAACATACAGACAAACATGGCCACTGCCATTCAGCTCTTTGATGGCCCGCGAATAGGACGTAGACCAATTGCCATTTTAGGACAGATGGGCCACGTCACTGACCCGCCACGAGCTACTGAGTCCGCCGTTTCTGGGTAGGAGGAACGCGTCACTGACCGACCCGGTCCTGGTTTGCGTACGTCAGAGAGAATTAGACGAGCCCAACCTGGCCTTAACTCCACATGCAGCAATAAGTGTCTCGCTTGACCCAGCTTAGTGTATTTATTAATGGAAGTTCTATACTCCTACTTCATTTGACATTGTTCTGTATTTCATCAACTGTAAGTTTTTCTATGTTTCTGTTTCCGTATTTTGTATTTACATTGAGACTAGGGCTACCCTTCATGACATTGACAATTTGTATCGCTTTTAGGGTTTTCCCTGACTTTTGTGTGCTATGCACAGTAGATTGTTCCAAGTGTGTTTCTTATATACATTTTGTTTGCGCTTTATATGTCAGATCCAAGTTTTGTGACGCAGCTTTTTTCTTTTTGTAGATTCCTGATGATGTCTTTGTGCAGGCGAAAACTTGATTTGAATAAAATGAATAACTTTAGAAAACTAGTGTTTGAGCATCCATCTACTTCTAGAATGATATAAGGTAAATAAGAGAACTTGAGGAAATTAATAACTCTAAATACGCTATCGTATTCAATTCAATATATATATATATATATATATATATATATATATATATATATATATATATATATATATATATATATATATATATATATATATATATATATATATATATATATATATATATATATATATATATATATATATATATATATATATATATATATATATATATATATATATATATATATATATATATATATATATATATTTATATATATATATGTATATATATATATATAAATATATATATATATATATATATATATATATATATATATATATATATATATATATATATATATATATATATATACATATATATTTTTCTTTCTTTCAAACTATTCGCCATTTCCCGCATTAGCGAGGTAGCGTTAAGAACAGAGGACTGGGCCTTGAGGGAATACCCTCACCAGGCCCAATTCTCTGTTCCTTCTTCTGGAAAATTAAAAAAAGAAAAAAAAAAAAAAAAAAAAAAACGAGAGGGGAGGATTTCCAGCCCCCCGCTCCCTCCCCTTTTAGTCGCCTTCTACGACACGCAGGGAATACGTGGGAAGTATTCTTTCTCCCCTATCCCCAGGGATAACATATATATATATATATATATATATATATATATATATATATATATATATATATATATATATATATATATATATATATATATATATATATATATATATATATATGTATAAATATGATATATATATATATATATATATATATATATATATATATATATTTATTTATATTCATTTTGCTTTGTCGCTGTCTCCCGCGTCAGCGAGGTAGCGCAAGGAAACAGACGAAAGAATGGCCCAACCCACCCACGTACACATGTATATACATAGACGTCCACACACGCAAATATACATACCTATACATCTCAATGTACATATATATATATATATATATATATATATATATATATATATACACACACAGACATATACATATATACACATGTACATAATTCATACTGTCTGCCTTTATTTACTCCCATCGCCACCCAGCAACACATGGAATAACAACCCCCTCCCCCCTCATGTGTGCGAGGTAGCGCTAGGAAAAGACAACAAAAGCCCCATTCGTTCACACTCAGTCTTTAGCTGTGATGTAATAATGAACCAAAACCACAGCTCACTTTCCACATCCAGACCCTACACAACTTTCCATGGTTTACCCCAGACGCTTCACATGCCCTGGTTCAATCCATTGACAGCACGTCGACCCCGGAATACCACATCGTTCCAATTCACTCTATTCCTTGCACGCCTTTCACCCTCCTGCATGTTCAGGCCACGATCACTCAAAATCTTTTTCACTACATTTTTCCACCTCCAATTTGGTCTCCCACTTCTCCGCGTTCCCTCCACCTCTAACATATATATCCTCTTGGCCAATCGTTCCTCACTCATTCTCTCCATGTGACCAAACCATTTCAAAACACACTCTTCTGCTCTCTTAACCACATTCGTTTTATTTCCGCACGTCTCTCTTACCCTCACATTACTTACTCGATCAAACCACCTCACACCACATATTGTCCTCAAACATCTCATTTCCAGCACATCCACACTCCTGCGCACAACTCTATCCATAGCCCACGCCTCGCAACCATACAACATTGTTGGAACCACTATTCCTTCAAACATACCCATTTCTGCTTTCCGAGATAATAATCTCGACTTCCAAACATTCTTCAAGGCTCCCAGAATTTTCGCCCCCTCCCCCACCCTATGATCCACCTCCGCTTCCATGGTTCCATCCGCTGCCAGATCCACTCCCAGATATCTAAAACACTTTACTTCCTACAGTTTTTCTCCAGTCAAACTTACCTCCCAATTGACTTGACCCTCAAACCTACTGTACCTACTTACCTTTCTCTTATTCACATTTACTCTTAACTTTCTTCTTTCACACACTTTACCAAACTCAGTCACCAGCTTCTGCAGTTTCTCACATGAATCAGCCACCAGCGCTGTATCATCAGCGAACAACAACTGACACTTCCCAAGCTCTCTCATCCCCAACAGACTTCATACTTGCCCCTCTTTCCAAAACTCTTCCATTTACCATCCTAACAACCCCATCCATAAACAAATTAAACAACCATGGAGACATCACATACCCCTACCGCAAACCTACATTCACTGAGAACCAATCACTTTCCTCTCTTCCTACACGTACACATGCCTTACATCCTCGATAAAAACTTTTCACTGCTTCTAACAACTTGCCTCCCACACCATATATTTTTAATACCTTCCACAGAGCATCTCTATCAACTCTATCATATGCATTCTCTAGATCCATAAATGCTTCATACAAATCCATTTGCTTTTCTAAGTATTTCTCACATATATTCTTCAAAGCAAACACCTGATCCACACATCCTCTACCACTTCTGAAACCACACTGCTCTTCCCCAATCTGATGCTCTGTACATGCCTTCACCCTCTCAATCAGTACCCTCCCATATAATTACCTTGGAATAATTAACAAACTTATACCTCTGTAATTTGAGCATTCACTCTTATCCCCTTTGCCTTTGTACAATGGCACTATGCAAGCATTCCGCCAATCCTCAGGCACCTCACCATGAATCATACATACATTGAATAACATTACCAACCAGTCAACAACGCAGTCACCCCCTTTTTTAATAAATTCCACTGCAATACCATCCAAAGCTGCTGCCTTGCCGGCTTTCATCTTCTGAAAAGCTTTTACTACCTCTTCTCTGTTTACCAAATCATTTTCCCTAACCCTCTCACTTTGCACACCACCTCGACCAAAATACCCTATACCTGCCACTCTATCATCACACACATTCAACAAACTTTCACAATGCTCCCTCCTTCTCCATCTCACATCACCACTCCTTGTTAACACCTCCCCATTAGCCCCCTTCACTGAAGTTCCCAATTGCTCCCTTGTCTTACAAACTTTATTTACCTCCTTCCAAAACATCTTCTTATTCTCCCACATATTTAATGATGCTCTCTCTCCCTATCTCTCATTTGTCCTCTTTTTCACCTCTTGCATCTTTCTCTTGACCTCCTGCCTCTTTCTTTTGTACATCTCACCCTCATTTACATTTTTTCCCTGCAAAAATCGCCCAAATGCATCGCTCTCCTCTTTCACTAATAACCTTACTTCTTCATCCCACCACTCACTACCCTTTCTAATCAACCCACCTCCTACGATTCTCATACCACAAACATCTTTTGCGCAAGCCATCACAGCCTCCCTAAATACATCCCATTCCTCCCCCACTCTCCTTACCTCCTTTGTTCTCACCTTTTTCTATTCTGTACTCAGTCTCTCCTGGTACTTCCTCACACAAGTCTCCTTCCAAGATCACTTACTCTCACCACTGAAAACCCTTGCAAATCCTCACCTTCGCCTCCACAAGATAATGAGCAGATATCCCTCCACTTGCACCTCTCAGCACATTAACAGCCAAAAGTCTCTCTTTCGCGCGACTATAAATTAACACGTGATCCAATAACGCTCTCTGGCCATCTCTCCTACTTACATACGTATACTTATGTATATCTCGCTTTATAAACCAGGTATTCCCAATCACCAGTCCTTTTTAAGCATATGAATTTACAAGCTCTTCACCATTTCCATTTACAACTCTGAACACCCCATGTATACCAATTATTCCTTCAACTGCCACATTACTCACCTTTGCATTCAAATCACCCATCACTATAACCCGGTCTCGTGCATCAAAACCACTAACACACTCATTCAGCTGTTCCCAAAACTCTTGCCTCTCATGATCTCTCTTCTCATGACCAGGTGCATATGCACCAATAATCACCCATCTCTATCCATCAACTTTCAGTTTGACCCATATCAATCTAGAATTTACTTTCTTACACACTATCACATACTCCCACCACTCCTGTTTCAGGAGTAGTGCTACTCCTTCCCTGGCTCTTATCCTCGCACAAACCTCTGACTTTACTCACAAGACATTCCCAAAACATTCTTTCCCTTTACTCTTAAGCTTCGTTTCACTCAGAGCCAAAACATCCAGGTTCCTTTCCTCAAACATACTACCTATCTCTCCTTTTTCTCATCCTGGTTACATCCACACACATTTAGACACCCCAGTCTGAGCCTTCGAGGGGGCTGAGCAATCCCCGCTTGACTCCTTCTGTTTCCACTTTAAGAAAGTTAAAATAGAAGGAGGGAGGGTTTCCAGCCCCTCGCTGTATATATATATATGTATATATTAGTATATATATATATATATATAATATATATATATATATATATATATATATATATATATATATAATATATTTATATATATATATATATAAAAATATATATAATATATTATATAATATATATATACAGCGAGGGGCTGGAAACCCTCCCCTCCTTCTATTTTAACTTTCTAAAAGTGGAAACAAAAGGAGTCAATGTATATATGTATATATATATATACACATATATACATATATACATATATATATGTCTTATCTTTTTTTTTATTATACTTTGTCGCTGTCTCCCGCGTTTGCGAGGTAGCGCAAGGAAACAGACGAAAGAAATGGCCCAACCTACCCCCCACATACACATGTATATACATACGTCCACACACGCAAATATACTTTACCTACACAGCTTTCCTTGGTATTACCCCAGACGCTTCACATGCCTTGATTCAATCCACGGGACAGCACGTCAACCCCGGTATACCACATCGCTCCAATTCACTCTATTCCTTGCCCTCATTTCACCCTCCTGCATGTTCAGGCCCCGATCACACAAAATCTTTTTCACTCCATCTTTCCACCTCCAATTTGGTCTCCCTCTTCTCCTCGTTCCCTCCACCTCCGACACATATATCCTCTTGGTCAATCTTTCCTCACTCATTCTCTCCATGTGCCCAAACCACTTCAAAACACCCTCTTCTGCTCTCTCAACCACGCTCTTTTTATTTCCACACATCTCTCTTACCCTTACGTTACTCACTCGATCAAACCACCTCACACCACACATTGTCCTCAAACATCTCATTTCCAGCACATCCATCCTCCTGCGCACAACTCTATCCATAGCCCACGCCTCGCAACCATACAACATTGTTGGAACCACTATTCCTTCAAACATACCCATTTTTGCTTTCCGAGATAATGTTCTCGACTTCCACACATTCTTCAAGGCCCCCAGAATTTTCGCCCCCTCCCCCACCCTATGATCCACTTCCGCTTCCATGGTTCCATCCGCTGCCAGATCCACTCCAAGATATCTAAAACACTTCACTTCCTCCAGTTTTTCTCCATTCAAACTCACCTCCCAATTGGACTTGACCCTCAACCCTACTGTACCTAATAACCTTGCTCTTATTCACATTTACTCTTAACTTTCTTCTTCCACACACTTTACCAAACTCAGTCACCAGCTTCTGCAGTTTCTCACATGAATCAGCCACCAGCGCTGTATCATCAGCGAACAACAACTGACTCACTTCCTAAGCTCTCTCATCCCCAACAGACTTCATACTTGCCCCTCTTTCCAAAACTCTTGCATTTACCTCCCTAACAACCCCATCCAAAAACAAATTAAACAACCATGGAGACATCACACACCCCTGCCGCAAACCTACATTCACTGAGAACCAATCACTTTCCTCTCTTCCTACACGTACACATGCCTTACATCCTCGATAAAAACTTTTCACTGCTTCTAACAACTTTCCTTCCACACCATATATTCTTAATACCTTCCACAGAGCATCTCTATCAACTCTATCATATGCCTTCTCTTGATCCATAAATGCTACATACAAATCCATTTGCTTTTCTAAGTATTTCTCACATACATTCTTCAAAGCAAACACCTGATCCACACATCCTCTACCACTTCAGAAAGAGAAGAGAGGGGCATTTGGACGATTTTGCAGGGAAAAAATGAAATTTGAGTGGAGATGTTTTAAAAGAAAGAGATAGGAGGTCAAAAGAAAGGTGCAAGAGGTGAAAAAAAGGCAAATGAAAGTTGGGGAGAGAGTATCATTAAATTTTAGGGAGAATAAAAAGATGTTCTGGAAGGAGGTAAATAAAGTGCGCAAGACAAGGAGCAAATGGGAACTTCAGTGAAGGGCGCAAATGGGGGGGTGATAACAAAATAGTGTGATGTGAGAAGGAGATGGAGTGAGTATTTTGAAGGTTTATTGAATGTGGTTTGATGATAGAGTGGCAGATATAAAGGGGGTTTTGGTCGAGGTGTGTGAGTATATATATATATATTATATATATATATATATATATATATATATATATATATATATATATATATATAATATATATATAAAATTTATATATATATTATAATATATATATATATATAAAATAATATATATAAAATATATATATATATATAATTTTTTTTTTATTATACTTTGTTGCTGTCTCCCGCGTTTGCGAGGTAGCGCAAGGAAACAGACGAAAGAAACGGCCCAACACCCCCCCATACACATGTATATACATAAGTCCACACACGCGAATATACATACCTACACAGCTTTCCATGGTTTTACCCCAGACGCTTCACAAGCCTTGATTTAATCCACTGACAGCACGTTAACCCCGTATAACACATCGCTCCATATTCACTCTAAATTTCCCTTTCCCTCTTTCCCCCTCCTGCATGTTCAGGCCCCAATTTACACAAAATCTTTTTCACTCCATCTTTCCACCTCCAATTTGGTCTCCCTCTTCTCCTCGTTCCCTCCACCTCCGACACATATATCCTCTTGGTCAATCTCTCCTCACTCATTCTCTCCATGTGCCCAAACCACTTCAAAACACCCTCTGCTCTATCAACCACGCTCTTTTTATTTCCACACATCTCTCTTACCCTTACGTTACTCACTCGATCAAACCACCTCACACCACACATTGTCCTCAAACATCTCATTTCCAGCACATCCATCCTCCTGCGCACAACTCTATCCATAGCCCACGCCTCGCAACCATACAACATTGTTGGAACCACTATTCCTTCAAACATACCCATTTTTGCTTTCCGAGATAATGTTCTCGACTTCCACACATTCTTCAAGGCCCCCAGAATTTTCGCCCCCTCCCCCACCCTATGATCCACTTCCGCTTCCATGGTTCCATCCGCTGCCAGATCCACTCCCAGATATCTAAAACACTTCACTTCCTCCAGTTTTCTCCATTCAAACTCACCTCCTAATTGACTTGACCCTCAACCCTACTGTACCTAATAACCTTGCTCTTATTCACATTTACTCTTAACTTTCTTCTCCACACACTTTACCAAACTCAGTCACCAGCTTCTGCAGTTTCTCACATGAATCGGCCACCAGCGCGGGTATCATCAGCGAACAACAACGGGACTCACTTCCCAAGCTCTCATCCCAACAGACTTCATACTTGCCCCTCTTCCATATATATAATATATATATATATATATATATATATATATAATATATATATATATATATATATATTATATATATATATATATATATATACATATATACATAATATACATATATCATATTATACACATATATACATATATATACACATATATACAAATATACATATATTTCAGTTTTCTAAATTGTTTCTTACATTTTTCATATGTATATATATGTATGTGTGTGTGTGTGTATATGTGCGTATGTATGTGTATGTGTGTGTATGTGTATATGTATATATATATGTATATTATCCCTGGGGATAGGGGTGAAAGAATACTTCCCACATATTCCTCGCGTGACGAAGAAAGCGACTAGAGGGGACGGGAGCGGGGGTCCAGAAATCCTCCCCTCCTTGGATCTGGCAGCGGATGGAACCATGGAAGCGGAAGTGGATCATAGGGTGGGGGAGGGGGCGAAAATTCTGGGGGCCTTGAAGAATGTGTGGAAGTCGAGAACATTATCTCGGAAAGCAAAAATGGGTATGTTTGAAGGAATAGTGGTTCCAACAATGTTGTATGGTTGCGAGGCGTGGGCTATGGATAGAGTTGTGCGCAGGAGGATGGATGTGCTGGAAATGAGATGTTTGAGGACAATGTGTGGTGTGAGGTGGTTTGATCGAGTGAGTAACGTAAGGGTAAGAGAGATGTGTGGAAATAAAAAGAGCGTGGTTGAGAGAGCAGAAGAGGGTGTTTTGAAGTGGTTTGGGCACATGGAGAGGATGAGTGAGGAAAGATTGACCAAGAGGATATATGTGTCGGAGGTGGAGGGAACAAGGAGAAGAGGGAGACCAAATTGGAGGTGGAAAGATGGAGTGAAAAAGATTTTGTGTGATCGGGGCCTGAACATGCAGGAGGGTGAAAGGAGGGCAAGGAATAGAGTGAATTGGAGCGATGTGGTATACCGGGGTTGACGTGCTATCAGTGGATTGAAGCAAGGCATGTGAAGCGTCTGGGGTAAACCATGGAAAGCTGTGTAGGTATGTATATTTGCGTGTGTGGACGTATGTATATACATGTGTATGGGGGGGGGGTGTTGGGCCATTTCTTTCGTCTGTTTCCTTGCGCTACCTCGCAAACGCGGGAGACAGCGACAAAGTATAATAAAAAATATATAAGACTCATGGTGAAGTGCCTGAGGATTGGCAGAATGCTTGCATAGTGCCATTATACGAAGGCAAAGCGGATGAAAGTGAGTGCTCAAATTACTGAGGTATAAGTTTTTTGACTATATATTGGAAATTATATGGGAGGGTATTGATTGAGAGGGTGAAGGCATGCACAGAGCATCAGATTGGGGAAGAGCAGTGTGGTTTCAGAAGTGGTAGAGGATGTGTGGATCAGGTGTTTGCTATGAAGAATGTATGTGAGAAATACTTAGAAAAGCAAATGGATTTGTATGTAGCATTTATGGATCTGGAGAAGGCATATGATAGAGTTGATAGAGATGCTCTGTGGAAGGTATTAAGAATATATGGTGTGGGAGGCAAGTTGTTAGAAACATTGAAAAGTTTTTATTGAGGATGTAAGGCATGTGTACGTGTAGGGAGAGATGAAAGCAATTGGTTGTCAGTGAATGTTGGTCTGCGGCAGGGGTGTGTGATGTCTCCAAGGTTGTTTAATTTGTTTATGGATGGGGTTGTTAGGGAGATGAATGCAAGAGTTTTGGAAAGAGGGGCAAGTATGCAGTCTGTTGTGGATGAGAGAGCTTGGCAGGTGAGTAAGTTGTTGTTCGCTGATGATACAGCGCTGGTGGCTGATTTGTGTGAGAGACTTCAAAAGATGGTGACAGAGTTTGGTAAAGTGTGTGAAAGAAGAAAGCTGAGAGTAAATGTGAATAAGAGCAATGTTATTCGGTACAGTAGGGTTGAGGGACAAGTCAATTGAGAGGTAAGTTTGAATGGAGAAAAACTGGAGGAAGTGAAGTGTTTTAGAATCTGGGAGTGGATTTGGCAGCGGATGGAGCCATGGAAGCAGAAGTGAATCAAAGGGTGGGGGAGGGGGCGAAGGTTCTGGGAGCGTTGAAGAATGTGTGGAAGTCGAGAACAGTATCTCGGAAAGCAAAAATGGGTATGTTTGAAGGAATAGTGGTTCCAACAATGTTGTATGGTTTTGAGGCATGGGCTATGGATAGAGTTGTGCAGATGAGGGTGGATGTGTTGGAGATGAGATGTTTGAGGACAATATGCGGTGTGAGGTGGTTTGATCGAGTAAGTAATGTAAGGGTAAGAGAGATGTGTGGTAATAAAAAGAGTGTTGTTGAGAGAGCAGAAGAGGGTGTTTTGAAATGGTTTGGTTACATCGAAAGAATGAGTGAGGAAAGATTGACCAAGAGGATATATGTGTCGGAGGTGGAGGGAACGAGGAGAAGTGGGAGACCAAATTGTAGGTGGAAAGATCGAGTGAAAAAGATTTTGAGTGATCAGGGCCTGAACATGCAGGAGGGTGAAAAGCATGCAAGGAATAGAGTGAATGGGAATGATGTGGTATACCGGGGTCAACGTGCTGTCAGTGGATTGAACCAAGGCATGTGAAGCATCAGGGGTAAACCATGGAAAGTTCTGTGGGGCCTGGATATGGAAAGGGAGCTGTGGTTTTGATGCAATATTACATGACAGCTAGAGACTGAGTGTGAATGAATGTGGCCTTTGTTGTCTTTTCCTAGCACTACCTCACACGCATGAGGGGGGAGGTGGTTGTTATTTCATGTTTGGCAAGGTGGCGATGGGAATGAATAAAGACAGACAGTATGAATTACGAACATATGTATATATGTATATGTCTGTGTGTACGTATATATGTATACGTTATATATATATATATATATATATATATATGTATATATATATATATATATATATATATATATATATATATATATATATATATATATATATATATATATATATATATATATATATATATATATATATATATATATATATCCCCTTAACTATAATGAGGGAGGGAATGCACACACGTCCTCTCAGCACACACTATAAATTTCGATGCAGAGTAAATTTTAAAGCATTTTTTGAGGCATGTCTTAATGATACGTCCGGAGGGGAAACAATGCAAACACGCACACTGACCTCTCATCTACATACAAACACACACACACACACAAACACGCGCGCGCACGCGCGCGCACACACTCTCTCTCTCTCTCTCTCTCTCTCTCTCTCTCTCTCTCTCTCTCTCTCTCTCTCTCTCTCTCTCTCTCTCTCTCTCTCTCTCGCTCTCTCTCTCTCTCACGCACTCACGCGTCTCAAACTCTCTCCTCATAACAAACACAGTTGTCATACACGTACACAAACAATCAAACACACACACACACACACACACACACACACACACACACACACACACACACACACACACACACACACACACACACACACGCACACATACATACACTGTGTGAACATTTCAACACTCAGACATATAGCAGGTATGTGATGCTGGTGCAGTGGCTGAGCTATAATTTCTGAGAGAGACTCAGTTACGTACTCTTACAGACCAACGCACCTCGCTTCTCAGCTGTGCAGGTGTAGTCTGTTCGTGGACGGGCAAGACGGTAACCCATACACTGTCAGCCATATGTCGTACATTCTGAGGGCAGGAGGGTGGAACGACGTACTCTCTCCTCCAGATACTAGGGAGGTGGGAGGGTGGAACCACCTGCTTCATCCTCCCACCTCCTTAGTGTCTGGAGGGCACAGTACGTGGTTCCATCCTCACATCTTCCTAGAGTCTGAAGGAGGCTGTACATGGTTCCACCCTTCGTAGTATGTCCTGCAGACTGCACATGTAGGTAGGAAGGTTGGAGCCCAGCTGTAAGTCTTGCAGATATCTGGAGGACGGGAAGGTAAAGCCACAAGGTACATCCTCCAGATACATGGAAGCAGATTGCTTCTCGAGCCATGAAATCCTTCTCTACTTGATCGCATTCATTACATAAAATGATCCATAAATGATATTTTCCCCAAAAGAATTATGAATAAATAAACTTTAATCCTGTTACCTTTTCTCATATGTGGGTGCCATTGTGTTTGCTCCGACATTACCCAGAGGAAGCTATTAACCTGAACTTGCCTTTTATATATCACCAGAAATGTACATAGAGTAACGACGTCAATGATAAAGAGACCTTGATTCTCATGAAAATAAGTTTGTTGCCTCTGAGCAAGCTGAGGTATAGAGGCACTGGACCAGAGGTTCAAAACGTGTTTTGTTAAAGCCTTAGTATGCCAAATATACAAGTATTTACAGTGCAGCAATGACCGATGGATGAGTTGTAAGTGGAGGGGAATGAGCTGAAATTCTCATTTCGCCAGGTAAGCAAGCATGAAATAAACTCATCTAAATTTCATTGTATGCGAATGTGTTGGTATATCGTTGTTGGACTGGGTTATGTGAAGATGATGTTGATAGGATCCGCTTCTCGAAGCTGTTCTCATTTCTTAATGTGGATCAACTGATTATGTGATCTGGAGTGAAGACTCTCAGATTGTCCTGAGCATCTGAACGATGCAACACTCCATCACGGAACAAACTGTAGGTTCCTAAGATTATTACGTCATTACTATCATCACCATTATCATTATAGATAGATATTGCCACCATCAGTTCCATCTTCCTCCTCATCTGCATCATCAATGAGGACAGAGGTCACCACAATCAACACTACCAACAAGAGCCTCCTGGCTTACATCAGACTGGTCATGATCATCATCACTATCCTCACACTCACCTCAGTCATCACCATCATCACTATCCTCACACTCACCTCAGTCATCACCATCATCACTATCCTCATACTCACCTCAGTCATCATCATCAACACCAACATAAGCTACATCATCATCACCATTCAGGTCATGACCATCATCACTATCCTCATACTCACCTCAGTCATCACCATCATCACTATCCTCATACTCACCTCAGTCATCACCATCATCACTATCCTCATACTCACCTCAGTCATCATCATCAACACCAACATAAGCTACATCATCATCACCATTCAGGTCATGATCATCATCACTATCATCATGCCCACCCTAGTCATCATCACCTTATGATCAGTTACTCGGGAGAGTAACAGCCTCGTCATGTTCCAGATCTTTAAGTGATAAAACGAGTGTTTATCCAGACCAAGAGGCCAGGCAGGCGGTCCGCAATGTGCTGTAAGAAGTTAGACGCAAGTAAATACTAATGTCGCCTAATGGAAGCCAACACCACTGACTGATCTTGAGATTTACGAAGATTCTTACATCCAGATTAGAGATGAAAGCAGGTGGAAGCTTGTCCTTTGCGTTGACTGCTGCTGTATTGAAGAAGTGACAATATAGTGTTTGTGCTGAGTGAATATTCTGCCTGCTCGTCGGTAGAGCTGTATACAGGATTCTTGACTTCGTTTCTTAATTCGATGCCTGACACGTGTAGACGGGGCGAAGCTCACTGAGCTATTTATCGTGAGCATCATCTTTCGTTGGGCCTCATCAGCGCGACAACTTAAAACATGGTTCAAGTTTCCACAAAGATGACCATGTGTGGGGGAATGGCCCTCACTCACGAGCCCTTGGCCTAATAGAGACGAAACTTTAGTTTTATGATTTTTCTCCGCCGTGATCACTGGCACAGGAAAACCATTTGTGTCAAAGAAGCCAGCTTAAAGAAAAAGGATTCTCATACGAGAAGTTCTATTCCCTCATTATGCATGCTTATGTTTCTAGTTTCCAAACATGGCTTCCTATAAAGCATATCTAAGTACTTATAAAGTCGACGTTCGTCTTTCATCATTTCACTTATAATTGAATACAACTGAATTCAAACAGCAACAGACCTCTGGGTCCTAATGAGGCCGTCTGTGATAGCGGAGGAAAACAGAAATTCGTGAAAGTCGGATATATTTTTCTATTCACTTGACAGTTTGCGTCGTAACAACCACACTTGTCGCCGCGAGTAAAACAAAGCTACGTCGTTAGCAAATATCTAGCACCTACCTGTCCCCTACCTGTCACTTAAGGGAAAATTGGAGCTTCCTTGGCCAATACTGGTCAGATAATACATTGTCAATCGTAGTGACAATATGATCCTTGCAGCCTTCTCGACATTGACCCTAACCACACTCTACGTTTCCAGCCTGTACGTTCCACTAGTATGTTTCGCTACCTGTACACTCTTCCCTCACTCCCCTTTTCCTGCTTCATGCCATCCCTGTACTGATCTCTCACACAGTCAGCCTCACTTCGCCAACCCTACCTCCCCTCCATTATCTCCTCCACAATGCCTCTCCAATTTCTTGCCATCTCTCTACCAGTGTCCCCAGCATATGCTCATTCCCGACACTCTCTCTCACTCTCCAGTTCCTCCCTGCCACTGCTTCTTCACCCAGTCTCACTGTAGACACCCACTTGTTCCTCCCCTTCTTCCCGTCCTCTCACACCCCTGCCTTTAAGGATTACTCACCCACATCACCATCTCCCTCGAACGTCGGTCATGAACGTCCTCTACAGGAACTAGACACACACTCTCCTGCGACGGATGGAGATGTACGACTTTACCCATCACTGCAAAGTGAAGTGGCTATATATGGCAAACTTTTCGTCTTGGTTTGCTCTACACTGTGAGTCTTCATCTTCCTCCATCAGCCGAACTATCATGAATCTCTTGACTTCAAGACGGTATTGGTCAATATGTAAACACACACACCACGCAAGACAGGTAAGACAAATGTTTTATATAGTGGTAATTAATCTACCGATCATCTGAACTCGTCTGATGAAGAGTAATGATACACAAGTTACTATTTCTGTTTCTTAAGTGACTTTTGGTAATGCTGGGTCGTAATTTCGATTAACGAAGAACTAAAAGAATTGAAATAGATTAAAGATCAACCGGAATTCATCATTCTTTTTAAGGATGTCCTCAGTGAAGATTACAAATGGTATTGTTTGCGGTTTACAAATGCGAGCAGCTGGATGATCCAAACGTCAATAGGACAAAAAAAAGAAATATTCTTAAGTTTAGTTCGAAGGCGCAGTGTATGATGAGTCCTGGCTCAAGAAGCATAGTGTATGGTGACTCTGTGCACCAGACATAGTGCATGTTTGGTGACTGTGCACCAGACATAGTGCATGTTTGATGACTGTGCACCAGACATAGTGCATGTTTGGTGACTGTGCACCAGACATAGTGCATGGTTGGTGACTTTGCACCAGACATGGTGCATGTTTGGTGACTGTGCACCAGACATAGTGCATGTTTGGTGACTGCGCACCAGACATAGTGCATGGTTGGTGACTGTGCACCAGACATAGTGCATGTTTGGTGACTGTGCACCAGACATAGTGCATGGTTGGTGACTCTGCACCAGACATAGTGCATGTTTGGTGACTGTGCACCAGACATAGTGCATGGTTGGTGACTGTGCACCAGACATAGTGCATGGCTGGTGACTGTGCACCAGACATAGTGCTTGGTTGATGACTGTGCACCAAACATAGTGCATGGTTGGTGACTGTGCACCAGACATAGTGCATGGTTGGCGACTGTGCACCAGACATAGAGCATGGTTGGTGACTGTGCACCAGACATAGTGCATGGTTGGTGACCGTGCACCAGATATAGTGCATGGTTGGTGACTGTGCACCAGACATAGTGCATGTTTGGTGACTGTGCACCCGACATAGTGCATGGTTGGTGACTGTGCACCAGACATAGTGCATATTTGGTGACTGTGCACCAGACATAGTGCATGGATGGTGACTGTGCACCAGACATAGTGCATGGATGGTGACTGTGCACCAGACATAGTATATGGTTGGCGACTGTGCACCAGACATAGTACATGGTTGGCGACTGTGCACCAGTCATAGTGCATGGTTGGTGACTGTGCACCAGACATAGTGCATGGTTGGTGACTCTGCACCAGACATAGTGCATGGATGGTGACTCTGGACCAGACATAGTGCATGGATGGTGACTGTGCACCAGACATAGTGCATGGCTGGTGAATGTGCACCAGACATAGTGCATGGATGGTGACTGTGCACCAGACATAGTGCATGGATAGTGACTGTGCACCAGACATAGTGCATGGATGGTGACTGTGCACCAGACATAGTACATGGTTGGCGAGTGTGCACCAGACATAGTACATGGTTGGCGACTGTGCACCAGTCATAGTGCATGGTTGGTGACTGTGCACCAGACATAGTGCATGTTTGGTGACTGTGCACCAGACATAGTGCATGGTTGGTGACTGTGCACCAGACATAGTGCATGACTGGTGACTGTGCACAAGACATACTGCATGTTTGGTGACTGTTCACCAGACATAGTGCATGGATGGTGACTGTGCACCAGACATAGTGCATGGTTGGTGACTGTGCACCAGACATAGTACATGGTTGGCGACTGTGCACCAGTCATAGTGCATGGTTGGTGACTGTGCACCAGACATAGTGCATGGTTGGTGACTGCACCAGACATAGTGCATGGATGGTGACTGTGCACCAGACATAGTGCATGGTTGGTGACTGTGCAACAGACATAGTGCATGGTTGGTGACTGTGCACCAGACATAGTGCATGTTTGGTGACTGTGCACCAGACATAGTGCTTGGCTGGGGACTGTGCACCAGACATAGTGCATGGCTGGGGACTGTGCACCATACATAGTGGATGGTTGGTGACTGTGCACCAGACATAGTGCATGGTTGGTGACTGTGCACCAGACATAGTGCATGGTTGGTGACTGTGCACCAGACATAGTACATGGTAGGTGACTGTGCACCAGACATAGTACATGTTTGGTGACTGTGCACCAGACATAGTGCATATTTGGTGACTGTGCACCAGACATAGTGCATGGTTGGTGACTGTGCACCAGACGTAATGCATGGTTGGTGACTGTGCACCAGACATAGTGCATGGTTGGTGACTGTGCAACAGACATAGTGCATGGTTGGTGACTGTGCCCCAGACATAGTGCATGGTTGGTGACTGTGCACCAGACATAGTGCATGGTTGGTGACTGTGCACCAGACATAGTGCATGGATGGTGACTGTGCACCAGACATAGTACATGGTAGGTAACTGTGCACCAGACATAGTGCATGTTTGGTGACTGCGCACCAGACATAGTGCATGGTTGGTGACTGTGCACCAGACATAGTGCATGGTTGGTGACTGTGCACCAGACATAGCGCATGGATGGTGTCTGTGCACCAGACATAGTGCATGGTTGGTGACTGTGCACCAGACATAGTGCATGGTTGGTGACTGTGCACCAGACATAGTGCATGGCTGGGGACTGTGCACCAGACATAGTGCATGGCTGAGGACTGTGCACCATACATGGTGCATGGCTGGGGACTGTGCACCATACATAGTGCATGGTTGGTGACTGTGCACCAAACATAGTGCATGTTTGATGACTGTGCACCAGACAGTGCATATTTGGTGACTGTGCACCAGACATAGTGCATGTTTGATGACTGTGCACCAGACATAGTGCATGTTTGGTGACTGTGCACCAGACATAGTGCATGGTTGGTGACTGTGCACCAGACATAGTGCATCGTTGGTGACTGTGCACCAGACATAGTGCATGGTTGGTGACTGTGCACCAGACATAGTGCATGGTTGGTGATGGTCCACCAGAAATAGTGCATGGATGGTGACTGTGCACCAGACATAGTGCATGGTTGGTGACTTTGCACCAGACATAGTGCATGTTTGGTGACCGTGCACCAGACATAGTGCATGTTTGGTGACTGTGCACCAGACATAGTGCATGGTTGGTGACTGTGCACCAGACATAGTGCATGGTTGGTGACTCTGCACCAGACATAGTGCATGGTTGGTGACTGTGCACCAGACATAGTGCATTGTTGGTGACTGTGCACCAGACATAGTGCATGTTTGGTGACTGTGCACCAGACATAGTGCATGGTTGGTGACTGTGCACCAGACATAGTGCATGGATGGTGACTGTGCACCAGACATAGTGCATGATTGGTGACTGTGCACTAGACATAGTGCATGGTTGGTGACTGTGCACCAGACATAGCGTATGGCTGGGGACTGTGCACCAGACATAGTGCATGGTTGGTGACCGTGTACCAGACATAGTGCATGGTTGGTGACTGTGCACCAGACATAGTGCATGGTTGGTGACTGTGCACCAGACATAGTGCATGTTTGGTGACTGTGCACCAGACATAGTGCATGGTTGGTGACTGTGCACCAGACATAGTGCATGGTTGGTGACTGTGCACCAGACATAGTGCATGGTTGGTGACTGTGCACCAGACATAGTGCATGTTTGGTGACTGTGCACCAGACATAGTGCATGGTTGGTGACTGTGCACCAGACATAGTGCATGGATGGTGACTGTGCACCAGACATAGTGCATGATTGGTGACTGTGCACTAGACATAGTGCATGGTTGGTGACTGTGCACCAGACATAGCGTATGGCTGGGGACTGTGCACCAGACATAGTGAATGGTTAGTGACCGTGTACCAGACATAGTGCATGGTTGGTGACTGTGCACCAGACATAGTGCATGGTTGGTGACTGTGCACCAGACATAGTGCATGTTTGGTGACTGTGCACCAGACATAGTGCATGGTTGGTGACTGTGCACCAGACATAGTGCATGGTTGGTGACTGTGCACCAGACATAGCGTATGGCTGGGGACTGTGCACCAGACATAGTGCATGGTTGGTGACTGTGCACCAGACATAGCGTATGGCTGGGGACTGTGCACCAGACATAGTGCATGGTGATTTTAGTTGTCGTGAACACAGTGATTGTGTTTTCTGGTACAGTAAATACACTGTAAGATGATACAGCACAGAATATGTTGACTCATGTGCAACATCCATCGTGTATGATGAGTTACCTGGCAGCCAGCACAGTGAACGGCAGAGGAGGCATAATCCATGATAAGTCCAGCACAAAAAAAAAGTAAAACAGCTGCTATTGACCCCCGGCACAATATACACAATGTAGCGTGACCCCCGGAACAGCACCCTCCCTGCTGAAGTGGTTCTAGCGACCAGCGGTGACCTGAGAGAGGAAGAAAGCCTTAAGACACAGTGACATTTTTAAAGACACTGTGGCATTTGCCAAATCTCCGGACATGCCGTTACGCCTTGGAGAGGCAGAGTTTGTGCACTAAACACTACCACACTTGTTTCACGTTCCTGGTAATAGTGTAGGTAGTGGAGGGATGGAGTGTTTCTCCTGTAGGAGGCCACTCCTGCCTCCTGCCCCTAGGAACACATTATTCATCAGCTCTACATAGTCCAGCTGAGGCAAACTTCTGCCACACATACCAGTGTCAGGAACATATTCCTCTGGTTCCCTAGGGACTTACCCAAGTTCACAGGAATTTGTTTACGAGTTTAGGATCAGTGAACTTCAGAGGAATGAAGTTAAGTTCAAGCATTTGGGATGATGGTGCTTCTTTTCTCTTCCAGTTGAGATGGTAACGATGACCTGACGACGTATATGACGCATGTTGCTAATGCGTCTTCCAAACTCTGGCTACCACTTCCTCTCCACATGTCTCAAACGCTCCGTCTAGAATACAACTGCAGCGGTATTAGCCATGCTAGCGGTCCCATCAGCGTTGAGGGGTTAGTGTAATACATGTCATTGCTAACTAATGGCTCGGGACGGTAGCTCACTACACTCTCCTTCCTCCAATGGGTCATCATTCATCACAGTGGCAGTATAACTGGCTGTCCTGCATTACCCCAAGCTCACAGTCTGTGTGTGGTGGTGCATGATGCCGGGTGAGGGGCGGCAGAGGAGCAGTGGTGAGGTGATAAGTAACTACAGTTACCATGTTTTGTATGGTGACACACATGGTCTTCATGTGACCAGCTCGGTGTAACAGATCAACCACTAACTCTGCAGACAAGACAGTAGATGTTCTCGCTCTCATGATGACACTGAGGCAGACCGATTCTGCTGGCAACACTGGCAATGAACACGTCTCTCGTTCTTCCTTTCCTTCGTGTATTGTTGTACTTGTGGGTGTCCTCAAGCTTCAACTGGAGGATACAACGTTGAATCAACAGCTGCGCCACATATCGAGGTCTCCTGCCTCCCTCATGTGTTCGGGTTACTGTATTTGTTTTTCTTACCACTGTGGCAAAACTGTCGATCTAAAAGGTATATAAGCTTATTCACCTCTCTCTCTCTCTCTCTCTCTCTCTCTCTCTCTCTCTCTCTCTCTCTCTCTCTCTCTCTCTCTCTCTCTCTCTCTCTCTCTCTCTCTCTCTCTCTCTCTCTCTCTCTCTCTCTCTCTTATTTCAATTCTAATTCAACTAAGTAACCGTCAGTTGGCCTAGCGTTTTAGAGATGAGCTTCAAGTAAGAAATTTTTTTAAAACAACTAACAAAAATGAATGTTCCATATTCGCGAGTCTCAGACTCGTCCGTCTGCCTTGTGATCTGGGAAAGAACCGGGCCACTGTGTCTGGCTTCTGCGGGTTACTTAAGGTGAGGGTCGTCGCTGCCGGCAACCTCTGGTGAGGCTGGTCTCCTGTACCTGACCCCGACTCTATGACACAGCGAAGTGAACTCGACCCTGACTGGTGGTGCTGTAGAAGCGGTACACATAATACTGTAGCCTGAGATCCGCCAGAAAAGACCTGAAGAATTCTGTAGTGTGAATACCCTCCAGAACACAAGCACAGAGAGAACTCTGCTTTCTTAACACAGGAGGCAGGCAAGTGAACAACGCTTCTCAGGAGGATAAAGGAAAAAAAAAGAAAAGACACAATTTGCTCATGGTAATAAGAAGGCTCACTGGGGAGCCTTTGTTGTTGTCAGACAATCTGGGAGGCAACGTTGTGTGAGCAGTAAGATGACTGCATCCATAGGCTTGCTCTTCTGTACGAGGCAGAATAAATATTTTCATTCTAGGTGGATCTGAATAACTGAATATTACCTCTCGTTTACCTGGGAATATTATTGAACCACAATTGAGACTTTCATGAATTCAGAAGGACGATAAAATACACATTTTTTTTTCACTTTTTAACCATAGACACGTTAGGAGTTTTAAGTATAACAGAAATTAGGGCGTATTTTTCAATGCTGGGAGCACTTACAAATGTGTGGAAGGCAAGAACATTATCTCGGAAAGGAAAAATGGTTATGTCTGAAGGAATAGTGGTTCCAAAAATGTTATATGGTTCCGAGGAGTGGGCTAGAGATAGAGCTGTGCGGAGGAGGTTGGATGTGTTAAAAATGAAATGTTTGAGGACAATAATTGGTGTGAGGTGGTTTGATAGAGTAAGTAATGAAAGAGTAAGAAAGATGTGTCGTAATAAAAAGAGTGTGGTTGAGAGAGCAGAGGAGGGTGTTTTGAAATTGTTTAGTCACATAGAGAGAATGAGTGAGAAAAAATTGACCAAGAGGATATACGTGTCAGAGGTGGAGGGAACGAGAAGTGGGAGACCAAATTGGAGGTAGAAGAATTGAGTGAAAAAGATTTTGAGCGATCGGGGCCTGAACATGCAGGAGGGTGAAAGTCGTGCAAGGAATAGCGTGAATTGAAACGATGTGGTATACCAGGGTCGACGTGCTGTTAATGGATTGAATCAGGGCATGTAAAGCGTCTGGGGTAAACCATGGAAAGTTTTTTGGAGCCTGGATGTGGAAAGGGAGCTGTGGTTTCGGTGCATTATACATGACAGCTTGAGATTAAGTGTGGACGAATGTGGCCGTTGTTGTCTTTTCCTAGCACTAACTCGCAGCATGCGGGGGGAGGGAGTTGTCATTTCATGTGTGGCGGGGTGGCGACGAGAATGAATAAAGGCCGCAAGTATAAGTTATGTACATGTGGATGTATGTGTATGTATGTGTATGTATGTGTATCTGTATATATGTATACGTTGAAATGTATAGGTATGTATTTGTGCATGTGTAGACGAGTATGTATATACATGCGTATGTGGGTGGGTTGGGCCATTCCTTCGTTTGTTTTCTTGCGCTACCTCGCTAATGCGAAAGACAGCGACAAAGTATAATTGATATATATATATATATATATATATATATATATATATATATATATATATATATATATATATATATATTTTTTTTTTTTTTCATACGATTCGCCATTTCCCGCATTTGCGAGGTAGCGTTAAGAACAGAGGACTGGGCCTTAGAGGGAAAATCCTCACCTGGCCCCCTTCTCTGTTCCTTCTTTTGGAAAATTAAAAAAAAACGAGAGGGGAGGATTTCCAGCCACCCGCTCCCTCCCCTTTTAGTCGCCTTCTACGACACGCAGGGAATACGTGGGAAGTATTCTTTCTCCCCTATCCCCAGGGATATATATATATATATATATATATATATATATATATATATATATATATATATATACATATATATATATATATATATATATATATATATATATATATATATATATATATATATTACATATATATATATATATATATATATATATATATATATATATATATATATATATATATATATATATATATATATATATATATATATATATATATATATATATTGGAAAGGATCACAATTTTGCGCGTGATCAAGATATTCCTATGAGTCCACGGGGAAAATGAAACGCGATAAGTTCCCAAGAGCACTTTCGTGTAATAATCACATCATCAGGGAAGACATAAGAGAGAAATATAAGTCAGTTCATATCCACGAAGAGACGAAACTAGGACGCCATTTGGTAAATATGCGATTGTCCAAAAGGGGGTGACTGTGTTGTTGATTGGTTGGTAATGATATTCAATGTATGTGTAAGTCATGGTGAGGTGCCTCAGGATTGGCGGGTTGCATGCACAGTGCCATTGTACAAAGGCAAAGGGGATAAAGGTGAGTGCTCAATTTACAGAGGTAAAAGACTGTTGAGTATTCCTGAGAAATTATATGGAAGGGTATTGAATGAGAGGGTAAAAGCATGTACAGAGCATAAGACTGGGGAAGAGCAGTGTAGTTTCAGAAATGGTAGAGGATGTGTGGATCAGATGATTGCTTTGTGTATGTGAGAAATATTTAGAAAAACAAATGGATTTGTATGTAATATTTGTGGATCTAGAGAAAACATATGATAGAGTTGACAGAGATGCTCTGTGGAAGAAGGTACTAAGACTATCTGGTGTGGAACGCAAGTTGCTAGAAGCAGTGAAAAGTTTTCATCAAGGATGTAAGGCATGTGTGCGAGTAGGAAGATAAGAAATTGATTGGTTCTCAGTGAATGTTGGTTTCCGGCAGAGGTGCGTGATGTATCCATTGTTGTTTAATTTGTTTAGGGGTTGTTAAGGAGGTGAATGCAAATCTTTTGGAGAGAGGGGCAAGTGTGCAGTCTGTTGTGGATCAGAGGGCTTGGGAAGTGAGTTTCTTATTGTTTGCTGATGATACAGCACTGGTGGCTGACTCAGGTAACGCAAGGAAACAGACGAAAGAATGGCCCAACCCACCCTCATACACATGTATATACAAACATGTCCACACACGCAAATATACATACCTATACATCTCAACATATACATATATTTACACACACAGACATATACATATATACACATGTACATAATTCATATTGTCTGTCTTTATTCATTCCCATCGTCACCACGACACACATGAAAAAACAAGCCCTTTCCCAAGCAAGTGCGCAAGGTATCGCAAGGAAAAGACACCAAAGGCCACATTCGTTCACACTCAGTCTTTAGCTGTCATGTATAATGCACTGAAACCACAGCTCCCTATCCACATCCAGGCCCCACAGAACTTTCCATGGTTTAACACAGACGCTTCACCCGCACTGGTTCAATCCACTGACAACACGTCGACCCCGGTATACCATATCGTTCCAATTCACTCTATTCCTTGCACACCTTTCATTCTCCTGCATGTTCAGGCCCCGATCACTCAAAATCTTTTTTACTCCATCTTTCCACCTCCAATTTGATCTCTGACTACTCCTCGTTCCCTCCACCGCTGACACATATATCCTCTTGGTCAATCTTTCCGCACTCATTCTCTCCATGTGACCAAACCATTTCAAAACACCCTCTTCTGCTCTCTCAACCACAATCTTTTTATTACCACACATCTCTCTTATCCTATTATTACTTAATCGATCAAGCCACCTCACACCGCATATTGTCCTCAAACAACTCGTTTCAAGCACATCCATCCGCCTCTCCACAACTCTATCTATAGCCCACGTTTCGCAGCCATATATATATATATATATATATATATATATATATATATATATATATAGAAAGCGACTAGAGGGGACGGGAGCGGGGGGCCAGAAATCCTCCACACCTTGTATTTTTTTAACTTTCTAAAATGGGAAACAGAAGAAGGAGTCACGCGGGGAGTGCTCATCCTCCTCGAAGGCTCAGATTGGGGTGCCTAAATGTGTGTGGATGTAACCAAGATGTGAAAAAAGGAGAGATAGGTAGTATGTTTGAGGAAAGGAACCTGGATGTTTTGGCTCTGAGTGAAACGAAGCTCAAGGGTAAAGGGGAAGAGTGGTTTGGGAATGTCTTGGGAGTAAAGTCAGGGGTTAGTGAAAGGACAAGAGCAAGGGAAGGAGTAGCAGTACTCCTGAAACAGGAGCTTTGGAAGTATGTGATAGAATGTAAGAAAGTAAATTCTCGATTAATATGGGTAAAACTGAAAGTTGATGGAGAGAGATGGGTGATTATTGGTGCATATGCACCTGGGCATGAGAAGAAAGATCATGAGAGGCAAGTGTTTTGGGAGCAGCTGAATGAGTGTGTTAGTGGTTTTGATGCACGAGACCGGGTTATAGTGTTGGGTGATTTGAATGCAAAGGTGAGTAATGTGGCAGTTGAGGGAATAATTGGTATACATGGGGTGTTCAGTGTTGTAAATGGAAATGGTGAAGAGCTTGTAGATTTATGTGCTGAAAAAGGACTGATGATTGGGAATACCTGGTTTAAAAAGCAAGATATACATAAGTATACTTATGTAAGTAGGAGAGATGGCCAGAGAGCGTTATTGGATTACGTGTTAATTGACAGGCGCGCGAAAGAGAGACTTTTGGATGTTAATGTGCTGAGAGGTGCAACTGGAGGGATGTCTGATCATTATCTTGTGAAGGCTAAGGTGAATATTTGTATGGGTTTCCAGAAAAGAAGAGTGAATGTTGGGGTGAAGAGGGTGGTGAGAGTAAGTGAGCTTGGGAAGGAGACTTGTGTGAGGAAGTACCAGGAGAGACTGAGTACAGAATGGAAAAAGGTGAGAACAATGGAAGTAAGAGGAGTGGGGGAGGAATGGGATGTATTTAGGGAATCAGTGATGGATTACGCAAAAGATGCTTGTGGCATGAGAAGAGTTGGAGGTGGGTTGATTAGAAAGGGTAGTGAGTGGTGGGATGAAGAAGTAAGAGTATTAGTGAAAGAGAAGAGAGAGGCATTTGGACGATTTTTGCAGGGAAAAATGAAATTGAGTGGGAGACGTATAAAAGAAAGAGACAGGAGGTCAAGAGAAAGGTGCAAGAAGTGAAAAAAAGGGCAAATGAGAGTTGGGGTGAGAGAGTATCATTAAATCTTAGGGAGAATAAAAAGATGTTCTGGAAGGAGGTAAATAAAGTGCGTAAGACAAGGGAGCAAATGGGAACTTCAGTGAAGGGCGCAAATGGGGAGGTGATAACAAATAGTGGTGATGTGAGAAGGAGATGGAGTGAGTATTTTGAAGGTTTGTTGAATGTGTTTGATGATAGAGTGGCAGATATAGGGTGTTTTGGTCGAAGTGGTGTGCAAAGTGCGAGGGTTAGGGAAAATGATTTGGTAAACAGAGAAGAGGTAGTAAAAGCTTTGCGGAAGATGAAAGCCGGCAAGGCAACAGGTTTGGATGGTATTGCAGTGGAATTTATAAAAAAAAAAAGGGGGTGACTGTATTGTTGACTGGTTGGTAAGGTTATTTAATGTATGTATGACTCATGGTGAGGTGCCTGAGGATTGGCGGAATGCGTGCATATTGCCATTGTACAAAGGCAAAGGGGATAAGAGTGAGTGCTCAGATTACAGAGGTATAAGTTTGTTGAGTATTCCTGGAAAATTATATAGGAGGGTATTGATTGAGAGGGTGAAGGCATGTACAGAGCATCAGATTGGGGAAGAGCAGTGTGGTTTCAGAAGTGGTAGAGGATGTGTGGATCAGGTGTTTGCTTTGAAGAATGTATGTGAGAAATACTTAGAAAAGCAAATGGATTTGTATGTAGCATTTATGGATCTGGAGAAGGCATATGATAGAGTTGATAGAGATGCTCTGTGGAAGGTATTAAGAATATATGGTGTGGGAGGCAAGTTGTTAGAAGCAGTGAAAAGTTTTTATCGAGGATGTAAGGCATGTGTACGTGTAGGAAGAGAGGAAAGTAATTGGTTCTCAGTTAATATAGGTTTGCGGCAGGGGTGTGTGATGTCTCCATGGTTGTTTAATTTGTTTATGGATGGGGTTGTTAGGGAGGTGAATGCAAGAGTTTTGGAAAGAGGGGCAAGTATGAAGTCTGTTGGGGATGAGAGAGCTTGGGAAGTGAGTCAGTTGTTGTTCGCTGATGATACAGCGCTGGTGGCTGATTCATGTGAGAAACTGCAGAAGCTGGTGACTGAGTTTGGTAAAGTGTGTGAAAGAAGAAACTTAAGAGTAAATGTGAATAAGAGCAAGGTTATTAGGTACAGTAGGGTTGAGGGTCAAGTCAATTGGGAGGTGAGTTTGAATGGAGAAAAACTGGAGGAAGTGAAGTGTTTTAGATATCTCGGAGTGGATCTGGCAGCGGATGGAAACATGTATATATATATACATATATATATATATATATATATATATATATATATATATATATATATATATATATATATATATATATATATATATATATATATATATATATATATATGTATATATATATATATATATATATATATATATATATATATATATATATATATATATATATATATATATATATATATATATATATATATATATATATAATGTCATCTTTAAGTTGTGTTTCGCAAGGAGCAAGTCAGTTCTACCTTGGCCCACCAGTGATGCTACTACGTTTGTGAATCAAGAACCATTGCAACACAAACCTCGCCAGGTGGTAGAGTGTCCCGCAGTGTATCGAGACAGACTTCCCCAGAACTTTTTTAAAGGGGAAGTAAATGTTTATAGTTTTGTTACTGGAGTCATTGTTTTCATACATGGTGCTTTGACAAGAAAATAGTGAAATTGGAAAAAAAAAAAAAATGTAGCTTAGACATTGAAGCTTATTGATACAGTGGTTAAATTGATGAGAACTACCATTGACGTTTGTGTAAATAAATTATACATTTCCTTTTTCCATAGCCAGAGGTTGAACCAGTATGTGACATTCATTTTTCATTTCATTTCAAGCTAGAAGTTTCAGTTTTCTAAATTGTTTTTTACATTTTTCATATGTATATATATATGGGTGTGTGTGTGTGTGTGTGTGTATATATATGTGCGTATGTGTGTGTATGTGTGTGTATGTGTATATATATATATATATATATATATATATATATATATATATATATATATATATATATATATATATATATATATATATATATATATACATATATATATATATATATTATCCCTGGGGATAGGGGTGAAAGAATACTTCCCACGCATTCCTCGCGTGTCGTAGAAAGCGACTAGAGGGGACAGGAGCGGGGGCCAGAAATCCTCCCCTACTTGTACTTTTTTTTTTAACTTTCTAAAATGGGAAACAGAAGAAGGAGTCACGCGGGGAGTGCTCATCCTCCTCGAAGGCTCAGATTGGGGTGCCTAAATGTGTGTGAATGTAACCAAGATGTGAAAAAAGGAGAGATAGGTAGTATGTTTGAGGAAAGGAACCTGGATGTTTTGGCTCTGAGTGAAACGAAGCTCAAGGGTAAAGGGGAAGAGTGGTTTAGGAAGGTCTTGGGAGTAAAGTCAGGGGTTAGTGAGAAGACAAGAGCAAGGGAAGGAGTAGCAATACTCCTGAAACAGGAGTTGTGCGAGTATGTGATAGAATGTAAGAAAGTAAATTCTCGATTAATATGGGTAAAACTGAAAGTTGATGGAGAGAGATGGGTGATTATTGGTGCATGTGCACCTGGGCATGAGAAGAAAGATCATGAGAGGCAAGTGTTTTGGGAGCAGCTGAATGAGTGTGTTAGTGGTTTTGATGCACGAGACCGGGTTATAGTAATGGGTGATTTGAATGGAAAGGTGAGTAATGTGGCAGTTGAGGGAATAATTGGTATACATGGGGTGTTCAGTGTTGTAAATGGAAATGGTGAAGAGCTTGTAGATTTATGTGCTGAAAAAGGACTGATGATTGGGAATACCTGGTTTAAAAAGCGAGATATACATAAGTATACTTATGTAAGTAGGAGAGATGGCAAGAGAACGTTATTGGATTACGTGTTAATTGACAGGCGCGCGAAAGAGAGACTTTTGGATGTTAATGTGCTGAGAGGTGCAACTGGAGGGATGTCTGATCATTATCTTGTGGAGGCTAAGGTGAAGATTTGTATGGGTTTTCAGAAAAGAAGAGTGAATGTTGGGGTGAAGAGGGTGGTGAGAGTAAGTGAGCTTGGGAAGGAGACTTGTGTGAGGAAGTACCAGGAGAGACTGAGTACAGAATGGAAAAAGGTGAGAACAATGGAAGTAAGGGGAGTGGGGGAGGAATGGGATGTATTTAGGGAATCAGTGATGGATTGCGCAAAAGATGCTTGTGGCATGAGAAGAGTGGGAGGTGGGTTGATTAGAAAGGGTAGTGAGTGGTGGGATGAAGAAGTAAGAGTATTAGTGAAAGAGAGGAGAGAGGCATTTGGACGATTTTTGCAGGGAAAAAATGCAATTGAGTGGGAGATGTATAAAAGAAAGAGACAGGAGGTCAAGAGAAAGGTGCAAGAGGTGAAAAAAAGGGCAAATGAGAGTTGGGGTGAGAGAGTATAATTAAATTTTAGGGAGAATAAAAAGATGTTCTGGAAGGTGGTAAATAAATGCGTAAGACAAGGGAGCAAATGGGAACTTCAGTGAAGGGCGCAAATGGGGAGGTGATAACAAGTACTGGTGATGTGAGAAGGAGATGGAGTGAGTATATTGAAGGTTTCTTGAATGTGTTTGATGATAGAGTGGCAGATATAGGGTGTTTTGGTCGAGGTGGTGTGGAAAGTGAGAGGGTTAGGGAAAAGGATTTGATAAACAGAGAAGAGGTAGTAAAAGCTTTGCGGAAGATGAAAGCCGGCAAGGCAGCAGGTTTGGATGGTATTGCAGTGGAATTTATTAAAAAAGGGGGTGACTGTATTGTTGACTGGTTGGTAAGGTTATTTAATGTATGTATGACTCATGGTGAGGTGCCTGAGGATTGGCGGAATGCGTGCATAGTGCCATTGTACAAAGGCAAAGGGGATAAGAGTGAGTGCTCAAATTACAGAGGTATAAGTTTGTTGAGTATTCCTGGTAGATTATATGGGAGGGTATTGATTGAGAGGTTGAAGGCAGGTACAGAGCATCAGATTGGGGAAGAGCAGTGTGGTTTCAGAAGTGGTAGAGGATGTGTGGATCAGGTGTTTGCTTTGAAGAATGTATGTGAGAAATACTTAGAAAAGCAAATGGATTTGTATGTAGCATTTATGGATCTGGAGAAGGCATATGATATAGTTGATAGAGATGCTCTGTGGAAGGTATTAAGAATATATGGTGTGGGATGCAAGTTCTTAGAAGCAGTGAAAAGTTTTTATCGAGGATGTAAGGCATGTGTACGTGTAGGAAGAGAGGAAAGTGATTGGTTCTCAGTGAATGTAGGTTTGCGGCAGGGGTGTGTGATGTCTCCATGGTTGTTTAATTTGTTTATGGATAGGGTTGTTAGGGAGGTGAATGCAAGAGTTTTGGAAAGAGGGGCAAGTATGAAGTCTGTTGTGGATGAGAGAGCTTGGGAAGTGAGTCAGTTGTTGTTCGCTGATGATACAGCGCTGGTGGCTGATTCATGTGGGAAACTGCAGAATATGGTGACTGAGATTGGTAAAGTGTATGAAAGAAGAAAGTTAAGAGTAAATGTGAATAAGAGCAAGCTTATTAGGTACAGTAGGGTTGAGGGTCAAGTCAATTGGGAGGTAAGTTTGAATGGAGAAAAACTGGAGGAAGTAAAGTGTTTTAGATATCTGGCAGTGGATCTGGCAGCGGATGGAACCCTGGAAGCGGAAGTGAATCATAGGGTGGGGAAGGGGGCGAAAATCCTGGGAGCCTTGAAGAATGTATGGAACTCGAGAACATTATCTCGGAAAGCAAAACTGGGTATGTTTGAAGGAATAGTGGTTACAACAATGTTGTATGGTTGCGAGGCGTGGGCTATGGATAGAGTTGTGCGCAGGAGGATGGATGTGCTGGAAATGAGATGTTTGAGGACAATGTGTGGTGTGAGGTGGTTTGATCGAGTGAGTAACGTAAGGGTAAGAGAGATGTGTGGAAATTAAAAGAGCGTGGTTGAGAGAGCAGAGGAGGGTGTTTTGAAGTGGTTTGGGCACATGGAGAGAATGAGTGAGGAAAGATTGACCAAGAGGATATGTGTCGGAGGTGGAGGGAACGAGGAGAAGAGGGAGACCAAATTGGAGGTGGAAAGATGGAGTGAAAAAGATTTTGTGTGATCGGGGCCTGAACATGCAGGAGGGTGAAAGGAGGGCAAGGAATAGAGTGAATTGGAGCGATGTGGTATACCGGGGTTGACGTGCTGTCAGTGGATTGAATCAAGGCATGTGAAGCGTCTGGTGTAAACCATGGAAAGCTGTGTAGGTATGTATATTTGCGTGTGTGGACGTATGTATATACATGTGTATGGGGGGGGAGGCCATTTCTTTCGTCTGTTTCCTTGCGCTACCTCGCAAACGCGGGAGACAGCGACAAAGTATAATAAAAAAAAAATATATATATATATATATATATACATATACATATACATACACATACACAAGCATATTTACACACACACACACATATACATATATATACATATGAAAAAAGTAAGAAATAATTTAGAAAACTGAAACTTCTAGCTTGAAATGAAATGAGAAAATGAATGTCACATAATGGTTCAACCTCTGGCTATGGAAAAGGAAAATGTATAATTTATTTACACAAACGTCAATAGTAGTTCTCATCAATTTAACCAATGTATCAATAAGTTTCAATGTCTAAGCTACATTTCTTTTTTCCAATTTCACTATTTTCTTGTCAAATCACCATGTATGAAAACTATCACTCCAGTAACACAGCTATAGACATTTACTTCCCCTTTATATATATATATATATATATATATATATATATATATATATATATATATATATATATATATATATATATATATATATATATATATATATCCCTGGGGATAGGGGATTAAGAAAACTTCCCACGTATTCCCTGCGTGTCGTAGAAGGCGACTGGAAGGGGAGGGAGCGGGGGGCTGGAAGTCCTCCCCTCTCTTTTTTTTTTAATTTTCCAAAAGAAGGAACAGAGGGGGCTAGGTGAGGATATTCCAAAAAAGGCCCAGTCCTCTGTTCTTGGCGCTACCTCACTAGCGCGGGAAATGGCGAATAGTTTAAAAGAAAAAAAAAAAGAAAATATATATATATATATATATATATATATATATATATATATATATATATATATATATATATATATATATATATATCTTTTTCTTTCAAACTATTCGCCATTTCCCGCGTTAGCAAGGTAGCGTTAAGAACAGATAACTGGGCCTTTGAGGGAACATATATATATATATATATATATATATATATATATATATATATATATATATATACACATATATTTCTTTCTTTTTTCTTTCAAACTATTCGCCATTTCCCGCGTTAGCGAGGTAGCGTTAAGAACAGAGGCCTGGACCTTTAAGGGAATATCCTCACCTGGCCCCCTTCTCTGTTCCTTCTTTTGGAAAATTAAAAAAAATGAGAGGGGAGGATTTCCAGCCACCCGCTCCCTCCCTTTTAGTCGCCTTCTACGACATGCAAGGAATACATGGGAAGTATTCTTTCTCCCTTATCCCAAGGGATAGTATATATATATATATATATATATATATATATATATATATATATATATATATATATATATATATATATATATATATATATATATATATATATATTTCGTCACCCGCCACATATGAAATAGCAACACCCTCCCCCCAAATATGCGCGAGGAAGCGCTAGAAAAGGACAACAAAAGGTCACATTCGTTCACACTAAGTCTCTAGTTGTCATATAATAATGCACCGAAACCACAGCTACCTTTCCATATCCAGGCCCACAAAACTTTCATGGTTAAATCCACTGACAGCACTTCGACACCGGTATACCACATCATTCCAATTCACTCTATTCCTTACACGCCTTTCACCCTCCTGTATGTTCAGGCGCCGATCACACAAAATCGTTTTTACTACATCTTTCCACCTCCAATTTGATGTCCCACTTCTCCTCGTTCTCTCTACCTCTGACATATATATCCTCATTGTCAATCTTTCCTCACTCATTCTTTCCATCTCACGAAACCATTCATACACCCTCTTCTGCTCTCTCAACCACACTCTTTTTATTACCACACATCTCTCTTACCTTCACATTACTTACTCGATCAAACCAAATCACGCCACAATTTGTTCTCAAACATTTTATTTCCAGCACATTCACTCTCCTCCACACAACTCTATCCATAGCCCACTCTCGAAACCATATAACATTGTTGGAACCACTATTCCTTCAAACATACCAATTTTTGCTTTCCGCAATAATTTTCTCGACTTCCACACATTCTTCAACGTTCCCAGAACTTTCGCCCTCTCCCCCACCCTATGATTCATTTCCGCCTCCATGGTTCCATTCACTGCCAAATCCACTCCCAGATATCTATAACACTTCACTTCCTCCAGTTTTTCTCCATTCAAACTTACCTCCCAGTTGACTTGTCCCTCAATCCTACTGTACCTAATTACCTTGCTCTTATTCATATATACTCTCAGCTTTCTCCTTTCACACACTTTACCAAACTCACTCACCACCTTCTGCAGTTTCTCACATGAATCAGCCACCAGCGCTGTATCATCAGAAAACAAGACCTGACTCACTTCCCAAGCTCTCTCATCCACAACAGACTGAATACTTGCCCCCTTTTCCAAAACTCTTGCATTCACCTCCCTAACAACCCCATCCATAAACAAATTAAACAACCATGGAGACATCACACACCCCTGCCGCAAACCTATATTCACTGAAAACCAATCACTTTCCTATCTTCCTACACGTACACATGCCTTACATCCTCGATAAAAACTTTTCACTGCATCTAACAACTTGCCTCCCACACCATATATTCTTAATACCTTCCACAGAGCATCTCTATCAACTCTATCAAATTCCTTCTCCAGATCCATAAATGCTACATACAAAACCATTTGCTTTTCTAAGTATTTCTCACATACATTCTTCAAAGCAAACACCTGATCCACACATCCTCTACCACTTCTGAAACCACACTGCTCTTCCCCAATCTGATGCTCTGTACTTGCCTTCACCCTATCAATCAATACCCTCCCATATAATTTACCAGGAATACTCAACAAACTTATACCTCTCTAATTTGAGCACTCACTCTTATCCCCTTTGTCTTTGTACAATATATATATAATATATATATATATATATATATATATATATATATATATATATATATATATATATATATATATATATATATATATATATATATATATTTCCCTGCAAAAATCGTCCAAATGCCTCTCTCTTCTCTTTCACTAATACTCTTACTTCTTCATCCCACCACTCACTACCCTTTCTAATCAACCCACCCCCCACTCTTCTCATGCCACAAGCATCTTTTGCGCAATCCATCACTGATTCCCTAAATACATGCAGTTCCTCCCCCACTCCCCTTACTTCCATTGTTCTCACCTTTTTCCATTCTGTACTCAGTCTCTCCTGGTACTTCCTCACACAGGTCTCCTTCCCAAGCTCACTTTGCAGGGAAAAAATGCAATTGAGTGGGAGATGTATAAAAGAAAGAGACAGGGGGTCAAGAGAAAGGTGCAAGAGGTGAAAAAAAGGGCAAATGAGAGTTGGGGTGAGAGAGTATCATTAAATTTTAGGGAGAATAAAAAGATGTTCTGGAAGGAGGTAAATAAAGTGCGTAAGACAAGGGAGCAAATGGGAACTTCAGTGAAGGGCGCAAATGGGTAGGTGATAACAAGTACTGGTGATGTGAGAAGGAGATGGAGTGAGTATTTTGAAGGTTTGTTGAATGTGTTTGATGATAGAGTGGCAGATATAGGGTGTTTTGGTCGAGGTGGTGTGCAAAGTGAGAGGGTTAGGGAAAATGATTTGGTAAACAGAGAAGAGGTAGTGAAAGCTTTGCGGAAGATGAAAGCCGGCAAGGCAGCAGGTTTGGATGGTATTGCAGTGGAACTTATTAAAAAAGGGGGTGACTGTATTGTTGACTGGTTGGTAAGGTTATTTAATGTATGTATGACTCATGGTGAGGTGCCTGAGGATTGGCGGAATGCGTGCATAGTGCCATTGTACAAAGGCAAAGGGGATAAGAGTGAGTGCTCAAATTACAGAGGTATAAGTTTGTTGAGTATTCCTGGTAAATTATATGGGAGGGTATTGATTGAGAGGGTGAAGGCATGTACAGAGCATCAGATTGGGGAAGAGCAGTGTGATTTCAGAAGTGGTAGAGGATGTGTGGATCAGGTGTTTGCTTTGAAGAATGTATGTGAGAAATACTTAGAAAAGCAAATGGATTTGTATGTAGCATTTATGGATCTGGAGAAGGAATTTGATAGAGTTGATAGAGATGCTCTGTGGAAGGTATTAAGAATATATGGTGTGGGATGCAAGTTGTTAGAAGCAGTGAAAAGTTTTTATCGAGGATGTAAGGCATGTGTACGTGTAGGAAGAGAGGAAAGTGATTGGTTCTCAGTGAATGTAGGTTTGCGGCAGGGGTGTGTGATGTCTCCATGGTTGTTTAATTTGTTTATGGATGGGGTTGTTAGGGAGGTAAATGCAAGAGTTTTGGAAAGAGGGGCAAGTATGAAGTCTGTTGGGGATGAGAGAGCTTGGGAAGTGAGTCAGTTGTTGTTCGCTGATGATAGGGCGCTGGTGGCTGATTCATGTGAGAAACTGCAGAAGCTGGTGACTGAGTTTGGTAAAGTGTGTGGAAGAAGAAAGTTAAGAGTAAATGTGAATAAGAGCAAGGTTATTAGGTACAGTAGGGTTGAGGGTCAAGTCAATTGGGAGGTGAGTTTGAATGGAGAAAAACTAGAGGAAGTGAAGTGTTTTAGATATCTGGGAGTGGATCTGGCAGCGGATGGAACCATGGAAGCGGAAGTGGATCATTGGGTGGGGGAGGGGGCGAAAATTCTGGGGGCCTTGAAGAATGTGTGGAAGTGGAGAACATTATCTCGGAAAGCAAAAATGGGTATGTTTGAAGGAATAGTGGTTCCAACAATGTTGTATGGTTGCGAGGCGTTGGCTATGGATAGAGTTGTGCGCAGGAGGATGGATGTGCTGGAAATGAGATGTTTGAGGACAATGTGTGGTGTGAGGTGGTTTGATCGAGTGAGTAACGTAAGGGTAACAGAGATATGTGGAAATAAAAAGAGCGTGGTTGAGAGAGCAGAAGAGGGTGTTTTGAAGTGGTTTGGTCACATGGAGAGAATGAGTGAGGAAAGATTGACCAAGAGGATATATGTGTCGAGGTGGAGGGAACGAGGAGAAGAGGGAGACCAAATTGGAGGTGGAAAGATGGAGTGAAAAAGATTTTGTGTGATCGGGGCCTGAACATGCAGGAGGGTGAAAGGAGGGCAAGGAATAGAGTGAATTGGAGCGATGTGGTATACCGGAGTTGACGTGCTGTCAGTGGATTGAATCAAGGCTTGTGAAGCGTCTGGGGTAAACCATGGAAAGCTGTGTAGGTATGTATATTTGCATGTGTTGACGTATGTATATACATGTGTATGGGGGGGGGTTGGGCCATTTCTTTCGTCTGTTTCCTTGCGCTACCTCGCAAACGCGGGAGACAGCGACAAAGTATAATATGTAATAAAATATATATATATATATATATATATATATATATATATATATATATATATATATATATATATATATATATATATATATATATATATATATATATATATATATATATTATCACTTGGGATAGGGGAGAAAGAATACTTCATAGGTATTCCCTGCGTGTCGTAGAAGGCGACTGAAAAGGGTGGGAGCAGCGGGCTGGTGAGGATCTCCCACAAAGGTTCAGCTCTTTGTTTTTAACGATACTTCGCTAATCTAGGAAATGGCGGATCGTATAAAAAAAAGAATATATATATATATATATATATATATATATATATATATATATATATATATATATATATATATATATATATATATATATATATATATATATATACATATATATATATATATATATATGAATACGAATAAAGTGCATATGAACGCGCACCTTCATAGAGCACTTTATTCGTATTCATATTCGTATTCATATACCTCCGCGTTGTACAGTTAGGTTCGGTAAAACGCTATCAGCTGGCTATGTGCGTCTGTTCGGAAACAACCAAGTATAGACCCCGATGCTCACCATTGTGAGAAGAAGGGTATTCGAGTACTCAGTATTTCGAATAGTTTTTTCCTATTATACAGTCCCATAGCCTAGCGGTTAGCATGCCTGCCTCTTGCACAGGGGTCCCAGGTTCGATCCTGGCTGTTGGAAGTTTGTATGTTCTATGAAGGTGCGCGTTCATATGCACTTTATTCGTATATATATATATATATATATCCTTGGGGATAGGGGAAAAAAATATTCCCACGTATTCCCTGCGTGTTGTAGAAGGCGACTAACGGGAGGGATTATCTAGAACTAAGCAAACATCGCTAAATCCAAGGGACCGATGCACCACTTCTCAAACTACGCACAAATATACAGTTTCAACCTCCATCTGTCACGAGGAACACACACTGTGAGGGACTGTTAGTCCCTGGGTATTAGTCCCGAGATGTGAGTGTCAGTCACTGGGAAAATGTGTAGTTAGTCCTCACAGGCAGGCAGGTAGGAAGGCGTCAACTGCCCAAGCGAAGCACCAGCTGCTAAAACCACACTTCCCAAGCCAATGTAAAGGAACCTGGAGTTCTTGTGGTCACAGTGACGTACTAGAGAATCTATTCATTATCTATAAGCACTGACTTGTTCTTCCTTACTGCCTACTCATTTCGCAGTCTTCTGAGGTGAATTTCGACGTTCAATCTTTGTTATAAATTGTATGGAAAATTCAAATATCTTTTTACAGTCGCCCTTATGATAAATAGCCTTGTATGTTTGGGTAAAAAGGAAGAAAAAGCTCCTCCTCTCAATAATATAATTGATATTCATGTACGTGGAAATGAACATGAATGATGTAAATAAAATTGGCAAAAGAATTATTCGCATTAAACGCTGGATAGAATTATGGTATTTCATCAACCAGTATATTGTTGCTTTATCATTTTCCACACACGGGAATATTTTCCATCATGCAGACGGATAGGTTTACGTCATGCACAATATGTGGTATCAGTTTTCAGTTCATGACTGACAGCTCATGTTGAATACTGATTCATACGGTTTCATTTTCATTCTCATAATGAATCAAACGTTTGCAATTCATAATTACTTTTTCAGTAACTGAGAGTATTATATATATATATATATATATATATATATATATATATATATATATATATATATATATATATATATATATATATATATATATATATATATGTGTATATATATAATATATATACATATATATATATATATATATATATATATATATATATATATATATATATATATATATATATATATATATATATATATATATATATACTATCCCTGGGGATAGGGGATTAAGAATACTTCCCACGCATTCCTCACGTGTCGTAGAAGGCAACTAAAGGGGACGGGAGCGGGGGGCCAGAAACCCTCCCCTCTTTGTATTTTAACTTTCTAAAAGGAGAAACAGAAGAAGGAGTCACGCGAGGAGTGCTCATCCTCCTCGAAGGCTCAGATTGGGGTGTCTAAATGTGTGTGGATGTAACCAAGATGAGAAAAAAGGAGAGATAGGTAGTATGTTTGAGGAAAGGAACCTGGATGTTTTGGCTCTGAGTGAAACGAAGCTCAAGGATAAAGAATAAAGTCAGGGGTTAGTGAGAGGACAAGAGCAAGGAAAGAGGAGCACTACTCCTGAATCAGGAGTTGTGGGAGTATGTGATAGAGTGTAAGAAAGTAAATTCTAGATTGATATGGGTAAAACTGAAAGTTGATGGAGAGAGATGGGTGATTATTGGTGCATATGCACCTGGGCATGAGAAGAAAGATCATGAGAGGCAAGTGTTTTGGGAGCAGCTGAATGAGTGTGTTAGTGGTTTTGATGCACAAGACCGGGTTATAGTGATGGGTGATAGGAATGCAAAGGTGAGTAATGTGGCAGTTGAGGGAATAATTGGTATACATGGGGTGTTCAGTGTTATAAATGGAAATGGTTAAGAGCTTGTAGACTTATGTGCTGAAAAAGCACTGGTGATTGGGAATACCTGGTTTAAAAAGCGAGATATACATAAGTATACGTATGTAAGTAGGAGAGATGGCCAGAGAGCGTTATTGGATTACGTGTTAATTGACAGCCGCGCGAAAGAGAGACTTTTAGATGTTAATGTGCTGAGAGGTGCAACTGGAGGGATGTCTGACCATTATCTTGTGGAGGCTAAGGTGAAGATTTGTATGGGTTTTCAGAAAAGAAGAGTGAATGTTGGGGTGAAGAGGGTGGTGAGAGTAAGTGAGCTTGGGAAGGAGACTTGTGTGAGGAAGTACCAGGAGAGACTGAGTACAGAATGGAAAAAAGTGAGAACAATGGAAGTAAGGGGAGTGGGGGAGGAATGGGATGTATTTAGGGAATCAGTAATGGATTGCGCAAAAGATGCTTGTGGCATGAGAAGAGTGGGAGGTGGGTTGATTAGAAAGGGTAGTGAGTGGTGGGTTGAAGAAGTAAAACTATTAGTGAAAGAGAAGAGTGAGGCATGTGGACGATTTTTGCACGGAAAAAATGCAATTGAGTGGGAGATGTATAAAAGAAAGAGACAGGATGTCAAGAGAAAGGTGCAAGAGGTGAAAAAGAGGGCAAATGAGAGTTGGAGTGAGAGAGTATCATTAGATTTTAGGGAGAATAAAAAGATGTTCTGGAAGGAGGTAAATAAAGTGCGTAAGACAAGGGAGCAAATGGGAACTTCATTGAAGGGCGCAAATGGGGAGGTGATAACAAGTAGTGATGATGTGAGAAGGAGATGGAGTGAGCATTTTGAAGGTTTGTTGAATGTGTTTGATGATAGAGTGGCATATATAGGGTGTTTTGGTCGAGGTGGTGTGCAAAGTGAGAGGGTTAGGGAAAATGATTTGGTAAACAGAGAAGAGTTAGTAAAAGCTTTGCGGAAGATGATAGCCGGCAAGGCAGCAGGTTTAGATGGTATTGCAGTGGAATTTATTAAAAAAGATGGTGACCGTATTATTGACTGGTTGGTAAGGTTATTTAATGTAGGTATGACTCATGGTGAGGTGCCTGAGGATTGGCGGAATGCGTGCATAGTGCCATTGTACAAAGGCAAAGGGGATAAGAGTGAGTGCTCAAATTTCAGAGGTTATGTTTGTTGAGTATTCCTGGTAAATTATATGGGAGGGTATTGATTGAGAGGGTGAAGGCATGTACAGAGCATCAGATTGGGGAAGAGCAGTGTGGTTTCAGAAGTGGTAGAGGATGTGTGGATCAGGTGTTTGCTTTGAAGAATGTATGTGAGAAATACTTAGAAAAGCAAATGGATTTGTATGTAGCATTTAAGGATCTGGAGAAGGCATATGATAGAGTTGATAGAGATGCTCTGTGGAAGGTATTAAGAATATATGGTGTGGGAGGCAAGTTGTTAGAAGCAGTGAAAAGTTTTATCGAGGATGTAAGGCAAATGTACGCGTAGGACGAGAGGAAAGTGATTGGTTCTCGGTGAATGTACGTTTGCGGCAGGAGTGTGTGATGTCTCCATGGTTGTTTAATTTGTTTATGGATGGGGTTGTTAGGGAGGTAAATGCAAGAGTTTTGGAAAGAGGGGCAAGTATGAAGTCTGTTGTGGATGAGAGAGCTTGGGAAGTGAGTCAGTTGTTGTTCGCTGATGATACAGCGCTGGTGGCTGATTCACGTGAGAAACTGCAGAAGCTGGTGACCGAGTTTGGTAAAGTGTTTGAAAGAAAAAAGTTAAGAGTAAATGTTAATAAGAGCAAGGTTATTAGGTACAGTAGGGTTGAGGGTCAAGTCAACTGGGAGGAAAGTTTGAATGGAGAAAAACTGGAGGAAGTAAAGTGTTTTAGATATCTGGGAGTGGATCTGGCAACGGATGGAACCATGGAAGCGGAAGTGGATCATAGGTTGGGGGAGGGGGCGAAAATCCTGGGAGCCTTGAAGAATGTGTGGAAGTCGAGAACTTCATCACGGAAAGCAAAAATGGGTATGTTTGAAGGAATAGTGGTTCCAACAATGTTGCATGGTTGCGAGGCGTGGGCTATGGATGGAGTTGTGCGTAGGAGGGTGGATGTGCTGGAAATGAGATGTTTGAGGACAATATGAGGTGTGAGGTGGTTTGATCGAGTAAGTAACGTAAGGGTAAGAGAGATGTGTGGAAATAAAAAGAGCGTGGTTGAGAGAGCAGAAGAGGGTGTTTTGAAGTGGTTTGGGCACATGGAGAGAATGAGTGAGGAAAGATTGACCAAGAGGATATATGTGTCGGAGGTGGAGGGAACGAGGAGAAGTGGGAGACCAAATTGGAGGTGGAAAGATGGAGTGAAAAAGATTTTGTGTGATCGGGGCCTGAACATGCAGGAGGGTGAAAGGAGGGCAAGGAATAGAGTGAATTGGATCGATGTGGTATACCGGGGTTGACGTGCTGTCAGTGGATTGAAATCAGGGCATTTGAAGCGTCTGGGGTAAACCATGGAAAGCTGTGTAGGTATGTATATTTGCGTGTGCGGACGTGTATGTAAATACATGTGTATGGGGGTGGGTTAGGCCATTTCTTTCGTCTGTTTCCTTGCGGGAGACAGCGGCAAAAAAAAAAAGAAAATATATATGTATATATATATATACATATATATATATATATATATATATATATATATATATATATATATATATATATATATATATATATATATATATATATATATATATATATATATATATATATATATATATATATATATATATATATATCCCTGGGGATAGGGGGAGAAAGAATACTTTTGTGTTGAGAGGTGCAACTGCAGGGATGTCTGATCATTATCTTGTGGAGGTGAAGGTGAGGATTTTTAGAGGTTTTCAGAAAAGAAGAGAGAATGTTGGGGTGAAGAGAGTGGTGAGAGTAAGTGAGCTTAGGAAGAAGACTTGTCTGAGGAAGTACCAGGAGAGACTGAGTACAGAATGGAAAAAGGTGAGAACAAAGGAGGTAAGGGGAGTCGGGGAGGAATGTGATGTACTTAGGAAAGCAGTGATGGCTTGTGCACAAGATGCTTGTAGCATGAGAAGCGTGGGAGGTGGTCAGATTAGAAAGGTTAGTGAGTGGTGCGTTGAAGATGTAAGATTCTTAGTGAAAGAGAAGAGAGAGGCATTTGGACGATTTTTACCGGGAAATAATGCAAATGAGTGGGAGATGTTTCAAAGAAAGAGGCAGGAGGTCAAAAGAAAGGTGCAAGAGGTGAAAATTAGGACAAATTAGACTTGGGGTGAGAGAGTATCATTGAATTTTAACGAGAATAAAAAAAATGTTTTGAAGGGAGGTAAATAGAGTGCGTAAGACAAGGGAATAAATGGGAACTTCAGTGAAGGGGGCTAATGGGGTGGTGATAACAAGTAGTGGTGATGTGAGAAGGAGATGGAGTGAGTATTTTGAAGATTTGTTGAATGTGTTTGATGATAGAGTGGCAGATATAGGGTGTTTTGGTCGAGGTGGTGTGGAAAGTGAGAGGGTTAGGGAGAATGATTTGGTAAACAAAGAAGAGGTAGTAAAAGCTTTGCGGAAGATGTAAGCCGGCAAGGCAGCGGGTTTGGATGTTATTGCAGTGGAACTTATTAATTAAGGGGTTGACTGCGTTGTTGACTGGTTGGTAAGGTTATCTGATGTATGTGTGACTCATAGTGAGGTGGCTGAGGATTGGCGGAATGCTTGCATAGTGCCATTGTAGAAAGGCAAAGGGGATAAAAGTGAGTGCTCAAATTACAGAGGTATAAGTTTGTTGAGTATTCCTGGGAAATTACTTGGGAGGATATTGACTGAAAGTGTGAAGGCACGTACAGAGCATCAGATTGGGGAAGAGCAGTGGGGTTTCAGAAGTGGTAGAGGATGTGTGGATCAGGTGTTTGCTTTGAAGAGTGTATGTGAGAAATACTTAGAAAAGCAAATAGACTTGTATGTAGCATTTAAGGATCTGGAGAAGGCACATGATAGAGTTGATAGAGATGCTCTGTGAAACGTATTAAGAATATATGGTGTGAGAGGCAAGTTGTTAGAAGCAGTGAAAAGTTTATATCGAGGATGTAAGGCATATGTACGTGTTGGAAGAGAGGAAAGTATTTGGTTTTCAGTGAATGTTAGTTTCCGGCAGGGGTGCGTGATGTCTCCAAGGTTGTTTAATTTGTTTATGGATGGGGTTGTTTGGGAGGTGAATGCAAGAGTTTTGGAAAGAGGGTCAAGTATGCAGTCTGTTGTGGATGAGATAGCTTGATAAGTGAGTCAGTTGTTGTTCGCCGATGACACAGCGCTGGTGGCTGATTCGGGTGAGAAACTGCAGAAGCTGGTGACTGAGTTTAGTAAAAAGTGTGAAAGAAGAAATCTGAGAGTAAATGTGAATAAGAGCAAGGTTATTAGGTACAGTAGAGTTGAGGGACAAGTCAATTTGGAGGTAAGTTTGAATGGAGAAAAACTGGAGGAAGTGAAATGCTTTAGGCATCTGGGAGTGGATGTTTCAGCGGATGGAGCGACGTGGTATACCGGGGTCGACGTGCTGTCATTGGATTGAACCCGGGCATCTGAAGCGTCTGGGGTAAACCATGGAAAGTTTTATAGGGCCTGGATGTGGAAAGGGAGCTGTGGTTTCGGTGCATTATACATGACAGCTAGAGAGTGAGTGTGAACGAATGTGGCTTTTCTCCCTATGTTTCCTGGCGCTATCTGGTTGTCACTAGGGAAGCGATAATGTTTTTTGTGAGGTGGGGTGTCGCTGGGAAATGGATGAATTCGAACAAGTATGAATATGCACATGCGTATATATGTATATGTATGCACTCCTCCTGATTGAGGCTTCACCTTAAGTAAAAGTTACCTTTGACGAGGCTTTATCATGATCAGCCTAGGAGATACAGCCTAGGCCAAAAAGGTGCCTCAAAGGAGTCCATCCTGTCCCTGCTCCTGAGTGTAGCGCAGCCTTGCAGATGCAGGAGCCCCTGGAAATGGGGTATCTCGATCGACTCTTGTTCAGCTACGAATATTTTACCGTTACCTGTGCTGCCACCGTTGTAACGGTCTGTTATTACCTCTGCTGCCACCGTTGTAACGGTCTGTTACTACCTCTGCTGCCACCGTTGTAAATGTCTGTTGCTACCCGCGCTGCCATCGTTGCAACAGTCTTCAGGACAATGGAAATTCAGTTGGTTCAGTGTCAGAAGCTGAAACGCTGTTGTTGGTACTGTGAAACTCCCTAGACTCCAACAACTCCCGTCTCGTTTAACTTTGTTACCACAATGACTTTAGAGCCTCATTAACCATTCACGACAGCACCTCCAACAAGCCCTTGTTAATCAACTCTCACAACTATTTCAGTATGTCGTTGATACACATTCCTGATTGGCTTTTCGCCAGATTTTCTTTGACCATTTAGAACTTTGCAAACCTGTTCCGCTGTCTGCCTGGCTTTCCTGAGTCTTCCCTCGCTATAATCCCTCCGGTTTTACAGCACCATTAAACCTTAATCATACCCAAAGTATCTATGTTGCAACCAATATCCTTGAGCGAAGGATGTTTACCCACTACCAAAACTATCTTGACACAAGACCACAGACGCCAACCTGGAGTATAAACAAGACATTAGAACTAACAAGCAGATAATCATCCGCTCCATGGCCCTCAGGAAGACTTCCAATCATCACTGTATCTCTAAGTTTTCCACAATCGCTATCGTTATAACTAGGAGTCTAAAAACCGTTTAGTCTACATAGTTTCCTAGTCCAGCTACGCTTCTTGTGAGCAACCGTTCAGTATCCCTGTCTCCACCACGCTCGCTCATCCTCAGTTTCCTCATCCCTTATCGACCCTTATTACTTATCAAAATCCCGAGCTCAAGCCTCCTGCTGCACCTCATAAAGTCAGTCAGATGCTAAATGCACTTCTTTGATCGCTCTTGCAAAGCTAATTACGATAATCAATGGAGAAGAAATTGAGTTGCTCTGATTTTTGATCAAAACATACCTATGGGGGCTCTTAGCTTCACACGCTACAATCATCAGGATTCGCAGAGAATATACTTTTCGCTGCGGTATGTCTTGCAGGCGAGGTGACTGCAGAACCTTTATGTGGGAGTTGTTTCGACCAAGGAAACTCACACATGGCATCAGACATCAACAGGGATCACCTCAGGCAGCAGGTGGAATCAGTGGATGCGCCTCACAAGATTTTGGACACAGCCCCAGTGAATTCTTGTCCTCCGTTCATATACTGGGAGTGATACAGCTGGTGCCTAGTGTTATATTTCGAGCTGTGGATCACCTAGTGCTTTATTTCATCTTTTAATCTTACAGATTACATCATGTCTGTTGTCCTTCCCTTCATCCAGTACCTTCCCTGGTGGGTCGTGTGTTGCCGCTCGTCAAATTTCCTTTTCTTTTGAAGCTGCCAAATAATGTCTACTTTCCCTTTGTTCATACAATGCCATCCATGGTATCTCATAACCTGCCATCCGTTCAACAGGTCAACTGGATGTCGGGCACCCCCATGGCAAAGACTGCATTCGTTTCCTGACTGAAAGAACATCTTTAATGGTACGCCATTCCCTCCCTAACCCATCCGCCACCCCCGTTCATCAAGGACCAAAAGTATGTTTCATTCTCCCTCACATCAGTAGGATCAGCGGTCACCATCCATCCAGACTGGTTACTAACAGGTCATCTGGTACGTCCTGCATTCACTCAGCAGATTAACTGGCGTCTGTTGTTCTACCCTTCATCAACAGTTTAGCTGGCGTCTGTTGTTCTACCCTTCATCAACAGTCTAGCTGTCGTCTGTTGTTCTACCCTTCATCAACAGTTTAGCTGGCGTCTGTTGTTCTGCCCTTCATCAACAATTTATCTGGCGTCTGTTGTTCTGCCCTTCATCAACATTATACCTGATACTTATTGCCTCGCTTTACACAAAAAGTTAAGCCGTTACCTGTTGTTTCGTCATCCATCAATACTTCGTCTGGTTCCTGTTGTTTTGCCGTTCAGCCAATGGCTCAGTTGCTGCCTGAGCGTCCTGCCTGTTGTCCTGCCTGTTGTCCTGCCGTCCACTGAACAAAAGAGTTCGAAATTACGTGAAAACTTGCTGGCTGACCCGTGTCTGGCCAGGCTAACAACAATTAATCAGAAGCAACAAAGGCCGTCGCTGTCACACATGACATTAACATGCAAGAGGAGGTCAGCGACCTCGAGACTCAGTACGCGCCAGCCATCAAAAGAAATGACGCTGGTGTCACCAGGTGAGAGTTAACGAGGTCGGACGATGTCTCCGGTTCAGCCACAAATGACACAAAATGTTCATGATGAAGACCTTCTGCCGGAGGGAGTAAACCAAACAACAGTGGCAGGTCAACAAGAGGTCAATAAGAGTCAGTTGTCCGGTTAAATGAACATCATTCCTCCCAAGGTTACCAAGAGGTCAATAGGAGACTCATCTCCGTCGAAGTGATGTTCAGTTCATCCTGAATGTTGTGTTCTATGAACAATGTTTCATGAAAAAATTAAGGACGGTTACACTAACGATATCTAGAATATTGTTGGGAAAAACAATATGATGATTCAGAGATAATGAAGATTGCCATAAGAGTATAGAAAAAAGATTGCTAGTGCATATATATATATATACATATATATATATATATATATATATATATATATATATATATATATATATATATATATATATATATATATATATATATATATATACATATATATATATATATATATATATATATATATATATATATATATATATATATATATATATATATATATATATATATATATATATATATATATATATATTAGATAAATAGTTACTTTTGTCTAACACAGTTGTGATTTTAGACAAAGGTAACTATCTATCTAAAATGAATGATCTTCTAGATGATAACACAACATATTCTAAACTTAGTAAAAATCCCTTAGAAGCAGTTAATTCTCACTTCAATAAAGAAATGAAGTTTTTGTTGAAAGGTAACATTTCTCTTATCAAAAGTTTGTCATCTTTGTCCCCTTCATTGCCATATATGTATGGACTTATCAAAAACACATAAACAGAATTTTCCAGCAAGACCTATAGTGAGTTCAGTAGGCTCCATCACATATAAATTGTCAAAATGGTTAGTTTCTTTATCAAGCCCTTTAGTGGGTAAGGTATCAAATTCTAATATCATGAACAATGTAGATTTAGTCAACAAGCTAAACAATATCAATGTTAATTTTGATTTCAAACTAGTTAGCTTTGATGTTTCCTCACTTTTCACTAAAGTTCAGTTGATGACCTTATAGAAATTCTATTTGATGTCTTGGGTGATATTCATTTACCTGTTTCAAAGTCAAATTTTATTGAACTGATAGAATTGTGTATAAAAGACTGTATTTCAATTTAATGGAGATTATTATGCTCAAAAATTTGGTATGGCAATGGGCAACCATCTTTCACCTGTACTAAGTAATCTTTATATGGAATTTTTTAAAACAAAATTACTAAAGGATATCTTACCTTCTAATGCAATTTGGTTTGGGTATGTAGATGATGTTCTTTCTGTTTGGTCAACAAATGAAAATTTACAAATATCTCTCCCCTTACTTAACAATTTAGTATCTTCCATCAAATTTACTGTAGAAAATGAAAATAATGATATGTTACCATTTTTAGATTGCATGATTCATAGACAAGAAAACAAGTTTAAGTTTAGCATATACAAAAAAAACCACCAATGTATGCTCATATATCCATTATTACTCATCTTTGTTCACTCTATGTTCCTTAGGGCATTACGTATTTGCAGTCCACAGTTTATTGATGAGTTTGAGAAGATATATTCTATTGAATCTAAATTAAAGTACCCTAGATCTTTCATTGATAAATCCCTTAAGTTAGCAAAGAAACGATTATATAGAGTTGAGCCCAAACCTCCCATTGACACCAAGAATCATTTAGTTCTCTCTTTTAATAATAATTTCACTTTCCTTCCCAAGTTGCTTAAATCCTTGAATGTAAATGTGGCCTTTAGCAACAATAATACTATAAAGAATATCTTAATCAGGAATTCACCAGAAAATTCTCTTGGTTGCATCTATAAAATGCCATGTGGAAACTGTGATAGATTTTATGTTGGTCAGACTGGTAAGGATCTTTCTGTTGGACTTAAGCAACATAAATATAGTAAGAACGGGACAAGAATCAAATGCCTTGTTTAATCGTGTTAAAAACTATGATCATTGTATTGACTGGAGTAACGCAATCTCAGTTATTAACTCTAACTCTATTACCAAGAGAAATATCATTGAATCTTCTATTATTAAATACACAAAGAATTATAATCTTAATATTAGTGATGGTCTATACAAATTAGATAACTTCATTATTGATAAGATTTGCAAAATGATAAGTTTATGAACGCTCGTTGTATGTTTTGGACAATTACACGTTTACCAAAGGGCGTCCTAGCTTCGTCTCATCGATATATATCAACTGACTGTTATATTTCTCTCTTGTGTCTCCCCTGATGATGTGATTATTACACGAAAGTGCACTTGGTCTTTCATTTTCCCCGTGGACTCATAGGAATGTATATATATTTATCATTTATTTATATTTATTTTGCGAGGTAGCGCAAGGAAACAGACGAAAGAAATGGCCCAACCCACCCCCATACACATGTATATACACACACGTCCACACACGCAAATATACATGCCTATACATCTCAATGTACACATACATATACACATACAGACACATACATATATACCCATGCACACAGTTCACACTGCCTGCCTTTATTCATTCCCATCGCCACCTCGCCACACATGGAATACCTTCCCCCTCCACCCTCATGTGTGCGGGGTAGCGCTAGGAAAAGACAACAAAGGCCTAATTCGTTCACACTCAGTCTCTAGCTGTCATGCAATAATGCCCGAAACCACAGCTCCCTTTCCACATCCAGGCCCCACACAGCTTTCCATGGTTTACCCCAGACGCTTCACATGCCCTGATCCAATCCACTGACAGCATGTCAACCCCGGTATACCACATCGATCCAATTCACTCTATTCCTTGCCCTCCTTTCACCCTCCTGCATGCCTAGGCCCCGATCACTCAAAATCTTTTTCAGTCCATCTTTCCACCTCCAATTTGGTCTCCCACTTCTCCTCGTTCCCTCCACCTCTGACACATATATCCTCTTGGTCAATCTTTCCTCACTCATACTCTCCATGTGCCCAAACCATTTCAAAACACCCTCTTCTGCTCTCTCAACCACACTCTTTTTATTTCCACACATCTCTCTTACCCTTACTTACTCGATCAAACCACCTCACACCACACATTGTCCTCAAACATTTCATTTCCAGCACATCCACCCTCCTGCGCACAACTCTATCCATAGCCCACGCCTCGCAACCATACAACATTGTTGGAACCACTATTCCTTCAAACATACCCATTTTTGCTTTCCGAGATAATGTTCTCGACTTCCACACATTCTTCAAAGCTCCCAGGATTTTCGCCCCCTCCCCCACACTATGATTCACTTCCGCTTCCATGGTTCCATCCGCTGCCAGATCCACTCCCAGATATCTAAAACGCTTTACTTCCTCCAGTTTTTCTCCATTCAAACTTACCTCCCAATTGACTTGACCCTCAACCCTACTGTACCTAATAACCTTGCTCTTATTCACATTTACTCTTAACTTTCTTCTTTCACACACTTTACCAAACTCAGTCACCAGCTTCTGCAGTTTCTCACATGAATCAGCCACCAGCGCTATATCATCAGCGAACAACAACTGACTCACTTCCCAAGCTCTCTCATCCCCAACAGACTTCATACTTGCCCCTCTTTCCAAAACTCTTGCATTCACCTCCCTAACAACCCCATCCATAAACAAATTAAACAACCATGGAGACATCACACATCCCTGCCGCAAACCTACATTCACTGAGAACCAACCACTTTCCTCTCTTCCTACACGTACACATGCCTTACATCCTCGATAAAAACTTTTCACTGCTTTTAACAACTTGCCTCCCACACCATATATTCTTAATACCTTCCACAGAGCATCTCTATCAACTCTATCATATGCTTTCTCCAGATCCATAAATGCTACATACAAATCTATTTGCTTTTCTAAGTATTTCTCACATACATTCTTCAAAGCAAACACCTGATCCACACATCCTCTACCACTTCTGAAACCACACTGCTCTTCCCCAATTTGATGCTCTGTACATGCCTTCACCCTCTCAATCAATACCCTCCTGATCATTATCTTGTGGAGGCTAAGGTGAAGATTTGTATGGGTTTTCAGAAAAGAAGACTGAATGTTGGGGTGAAGAGGGTGGTGAGAGTAATTGAGCTTGGGAAGGAGACTTGTGTGAGGAAGTACCAGGAGAGACTGAGTACAGAATGGAAAAAGGTGAGAACAATGGAAGTAAGGGGAGTGGGGGAGGAATGGGATGTATTTAGGGAATCAGTGATGGATTGCGCAAAAGATGCTTGTGGCATGAGAAGAGTGGGAGGTGGGTTGATTAGAAAGGGTAGTGAGTGGTGGGATGAAGAAGCAAGAGTATTAGTGAAAGAGAAGAGAGAGGCATTTGGACGATTTTTGCAGGGATAAGATACAATTGAGTGGGAGATGTATAAAAGAAAGAAACAGGAGGTCAAGAGAAAGGTGCAAGAGGTGAAAAAAAGGGCAAATGAGAGTTGGGGTGAGAGAGTATCATTAAATTCTAGGGAGAATAAAAAGATGTTCTGGAAGGAGGTAAATAAAGTGCGTAAGACAAGGGAGCAAATGGGAACTTCAGTGAAGGGCGCTAATGGGGAGGTGATAACAAGTAGTGGTGATGTGAGAAGGAGATGGAGTGAGTATTTTGAAGGTTTGTTGAATGTGTTTGATGATAGAGTGGCAGATATAGGGTGTTTTGGTCGAGGTGGTGTGCAAAGTGCGAGGGTTAGGGAAAATGAGTTGGTAAACAGAGAAGAGGTAGTAAAAGCTTTGCGGAAGATGAAAGCCGGCAAGGCAGCAGGTTTGGATGGTATTGCAGTGGAATTTATTAAAAAAGGGGGTGACAGTATTGTTGACTGGTTGGTAAGGTTATTTAATGTATGTATGACTCATGGTGAGGTGCCTGAGGTTTGGCGGAATACGTGCATAGTGCCATTGTACAAAGGCAAAGGGGATAAGAGTGAGTGCTCAAATTACAGATGTATAAGTTTGTTGAGTATTCCTGGCAAATCATATGGGAGGGTATTGATTGAGAGGGTGAAGGCATGTACAGAACATCAGATTGGGGAAGAGCAGTGTGGTTTCAGAAGTGGTAGAGGATGTGTGGATCAGGTGTTTGCTTTGAAGAATGTATGTGAGAAGTACTTAGAAAAGCAAATGGATTTGTATGTAGCATTTATGGATCTGGAGAAGGCATATGATAGAGTTGATAGAGATGCTCTGTGGAACGTATTAACAATATATGGTGTGGGAGGCAAGTTGTTAGAAGCAGTGAAAAGTTTTTATCGAGGATGTAAGGCATGTGTACGTGTAGGAAGAGAGGAAAGTGATTGGTTCTCAGTGAATATAGATTTGCGGCAGGGGTGTGTGATGTAGATTTATGTGCTGAAAAAGGACTGGTGATTGGGAATACCTGGTTTAAAAAGCGAGATATACATAAGTATACGTATGTAAGTAGAAGAGATGGCCAGAGAGCGTTATTGGATTACTTGTTAATTGACAGGCGCGCGAAAGAGAGACTTTTGGATGTTAATGTGCTGAGAGGTGCAACTGGAGGGATGTCTGATCATTATCTTGTGGAGGCTAAGGTGAAGACTTGTATGGGTTTTCAGAAAAGAATAGTGAATGTTGGGGTGAAGAGGGTGGTGAGAGTAAGTGAGCTTGGGAAGGAGACTTGTGTGAGGAAGTACCAGGAGAGACTGAGTACAGAATGGAAAAAGATGAGAACAATGGAAGTAAGGGGAGTGGGGGAGGAATGGGATGTATTTAGGGAATCAGTGATGGATTGCGCATAAGATGCCTCTGGCATGAGAAGAGTGGGAGGTGGGTTGATTAGAAAGGATAAGAGAGGTGGGATGAAGAAGTAAGATTATTGGTGAAAGAGAAGAGAGAGGCATTTGGACGATTTTTGCAGGGAGAAAATGCAATTGAGTGGGAGATATATGAAAGAAAGAGACAGGAGGTCAAGAGAAAGGTGCAAGAGGTGAAAAAGACGGAAAATGAGAGTTGGGGTGAGAGAGTATCATTAAATTTTAGGGAGAATAAAAAGATGTTCTAGAAGGAGGTAAATAAAGTGCGTAAGACAAGGGAGCAAATGGGAACTTCAGTGAAGGGCGCTAATGAGGAGGTGATAACAAGTAGTGGTGATGTGAGGAGGAGATGGAGTGAGTATTTTGAAGGTTTGTTGAATGTGTTTGATGATAGAGTGGCAGATATACGGTGTTTTGGTCGAGGTGGTGTGCAAAGTCAGAGGGTTACGGAAAATGATTTGGTAAACAGAGAAGAGGTAGTAGAAGCTTTGCGGAAGATGAAAGCCGGCAAGGCAGCAGGTTTGGATGGTATTGCAGTGGAATTTATTAAAAAAGGGGGTTACTGTATTATTGACATGGTTGTTAAGGTTATTTAATGTATGTATGACTCATGGTGAGGTGCCTGAGGATTGGCGGAATGCGTGCATAGTGCCATTGTACAAAGGCAAAGGGGATAAGAGTGAGTGCTCAAATTACAGAGGTATAAGTTTGTTGAGTATTCCTGGTAAATTATATGGGAGGGTATTGATTGAGAGGGTGAAGGCATGTACAGAGCATCAGATTGGGGAAGAGCAGTGTGGTTTCAGAATTGGTAGAGGATGTGTGGATCAGGAGTTTGCTTTGAAGAATGTATGTGAGAAATACTTAGAAAAGCAAATGGATTTCTTTGTAGCATTTATGGATCTGGAGAAGGCATATGATAGAGTTGATAGAGATGCTCTGTGGAACGTATTAACAATATATGGTGTGGGAGGCAAGTTGTTAGAAGCAGTGAAAAGTTTTTATCGAGGATGTAAGGCATGTGTACGTGTAGGAAGAGAGGAAAGTGATTGGTTCTCAGTGAATATAGATTTGCGGCAGGGGTGTGTGATGTAGATTTATGTGCTGAAAAAGGACTGGTGATTGGGAATACCTGGTTTCAAAAGCGAGATATACATAAGTATTCGTGTGTAAGTAGAAGAGATGGCCAGAGAGCGTTATTGGATTACTTGTTAATTGACAGGCGCGCGAAAGAGAGACTTTTGGATGTTAATGTGCTGAGAGGTGCAACTGGAGGGATGTCTGATCATTATCTTGTGGAGGCTAAGGTGAAGACTTGTATGGGTTTTCAGAAAAGAATAGTGAATGTTGGGGTGAAGAGGGTGGTGAGAGTAAGTGAGCTTGGGAAGGAGACTTGTGTGAGGAAGTACCAGGAGAGACTGAGTACAGAATGGAAAAAGATGAGAACAATGGAAGTAAGGGGAGTGGGGGAGGAATGGGATGTATTTAGGGAATCAGTGATGGATTGCGCATAAGATGCCTCTGGCATGAGAAGAGTGGGAGGTGGGTTGATTAGAAAAGAAAAGAGAGGTGGGATGAAGAAGTAAGATTATTGGTGAAAGAGAAGAGAGAGGCATTTGGACGATTTTTGCAGGGAGAAAATGCAATTGAGTGGGAGATATATGAAGAAAGAGACAGGAGGTCAAGAGAAAGGTGCAAGAGGTAAAAAAGACTGAAAATGAGAGTTGGGGTGAGAGAGTATCATTAAATTTTAGGGAGAATAAAAAGATGTTCTAGAAGGAGGTAAATAAAGTGCGTAAGACAAGGGAGCAAATGGGAACTTCAGTGAAGGGCGCTAATGGGGAGGTGATAACAAGTAGTGGTGATGTGAGGAGGAGATGGAGTGAGTATTTTGAAGGTTTGTTGAATGTGTTTGATGATAGAGTGGCAGATATAGGGTGTTTTGGTCGAGGTGGTGTGCAAAGTCAGAGGGTTACGGAAAATGATTTGGTAAACAGAGAAGAGGTAGTAGAAGCTTTGCGGAAGATGAAAGCCGGCAAGGCAGCAGGTTTGGATGGTATTGCAGTGCAATTTATTAAAAAAGGGAGTGACTGTATTATTGACTGGTTGTTAAGGTTATTTAATGTATGTATGACTCATGGTGAGGTGCCTGAGGATTGGCGGAATGCGTGCATAGTGCCATTGTACAAAGGCAAAGGGGATAAGAGTGAGTGCTCAAATTACAGAGGTATAAGTTTGTTGAGTATTCCTGGTAAATTATATGGGAGGGTATTGATTGAGAGGGTGAAGGCATGTACAGAGCATCAGATTGGGGAAGAGCAGTGTGGTTTCAGAATTGGTAGAGGATGTGTGGATCAGGAGTTTGCTTTGAAGAATGTATGTGAGAAATACTTAGAAAAGCAAATGGATTTCTTTGTAGCATTTATGGATCTGGAGAAGGCATATGATAGAGTTGATAGAGATGCTCTGTGGAAGGTATTAAGAATATATGGTGTGGGAGGCAAGTTGTTAGAAGCAGTGAAAAGTTTTTATCGAGGATGTAAGGCATGTGTACGTGTAGGAAGAGAGGAAAGTGATTGGTTCTCAGTGAATGTAGGTTTGCGGCAGGGGTGTGTGATGTCTCCATGGTTATTTAATTTGTTTATGGATGGGGTTGTTAGGGAGGTGAATGCAAGAGTTTTGGAAAGAGAGGCAAGTATGAAGTCTGTTGGGGATGAGAGAGCTTGGGAAGTGAGTCAGTTGTTGTTCGCTGATGATACAGCACTGGTGCCTGATTCATGTGAGAAGCTGCAGAAGCTGGTGACTGAGTTTGGTAAAATGTGTGAAAGAAGAAAGTTAAGAGTAAATGTGAATAAGAGCAAGGTTATTAGGTACAGTAGGGTTGAGGGTCAAGTCAATTGGGAGATAAGTTTGAATGGAGAAAAACTAGAGGAAGTAAAGTGTTTTAGATATCTGGGAGTGGATCTGGCAGCGGATGGAACCATGGAAGCGGAAGTGGATCATAGGGTGTGGGAGGGGGCGAAAATCCTGGGAGCCTTGAAGAATGTGTGGAAGTCGGGAACATTATCTCGGAAATCAAAAAATGGGTATGTTTGAAGGAATAGTGGTTCCAACAATATTGTATGGTTGCGAGGCGTGGCCTATTGATACAGTTGTGCGCAGGAGGATGGATGTGCTGGAAATGGGATGTTTGAGGACAATATGTCGTGTGAGGTGGTTTGATCGAGTGAGTAGCGTAAGGGTAAGAGAGATGTGTGGAAATAAAAAGAGCGTGGTTGAGAGAGCAGAAGAGGGTGTTTTGAAGTGGTTTGGGCACATGGAGAGGATGAGTGAGGAAAGATTGACCAAGAGGATATATGTGTCGGAGGTGGAGGGAGCAAGGAGAAGAGGGAGACCAAATTGGAGGTGGAAAGATGGAGTGAAAAAGATTTTGTGTTATCGGGGCCTGAACATGCAGGAGGGTGAAAGGAGGGCAAGGAATAGAGTGAATTGGAGCGGTGTGGTATACCGGGGTTGACGTGCTGTCAGTGGATTGAATCAAGGCATGTGAAGCGTCTGGGGTAAACAATGGAAAGCTGTGTAGGTATGTATATTTGCGTGTGTGGACGTATGTATATACATGTGTATGGGGGGGTTGGGCCATTTCTTTCGTCTGTTTCCTTGCGCTACCTCGCAAACGCGGGAGACAGCGACAAAGTATAAAAAAAAGAAAAAAAAAAAAAAAATATATATATATATATATATATATATATATATATATATATATATATATATATATATATATATATATATTGTAGATTTATGTGCTAAAAAAGGACTGGTGATTGGGAATACCTGGTTTAAAAAGCGAGATATACATAATTATACGTATGTAAGTATGAGAGATGGCCAGAGAGCGTTATTGGATTACGTGTTAATTGACAGGCGCGCGAAAGAGAGACTTTTGGATGTTAATGTGCTGAGAGGTGCAAGTGGAGGGATGTCTGATCATTATCTTGTGGAGGCTAAGGTGAAGATTTGTAAGGGTTTTCAGAAAAGAAGAGTGAATGTTGGGGTGAAGAGGGTGATGAGAATAAGTGAGCTTGGGAAGGAGACTTGTGTGAGGAAGTACCAGGAGAGACTGAGTACAGAATGGAAAAAAGTGAGAACAATGGAAGTAAGGGGAGTGGGGGAGGAAAGGGATGTATTTAGGGAATCAGTGATGGATTGCGCAAAAGATGCTTGTGGCATGAGAAGAGTGGGAGGTGGGTTGATTAGAAAGGATAGTGAGTGGTGGGTTGAAGAAGTAAGATTGTTGGTGAAATAGAAGTGAGAGGCATTTGGACAATTTTGCAGGGAGAAAATGCAATTGAGTGGGAGATGTATAAAAGAAAGAGACAGGAGGTCAAGAGAAAGGTGCAAGAGGTGAAAAAGAGGGCAAATGAGAGTTGGGGTGAGAGAGTATCATTAAGTTTTAGGGAGAATAAAAAGATGTTCTGGAAGGAGGTAAATAAAGTGCGTAAGACAAGGGAGCAAATGGGAACTTCAGTGAAGGGCGCTAATGGGGAGGTGATAAAAAGTAGTGGTGATGTGAGAAGGAGATGGAGTGAGTATTTTGAAGGTTTGTTGAATGTGTTTGATGATAGAGTGGTAGATATAGGGTGTTTTGGTCGAGGTGGTGTGCAAAGTGAGAGAGTTACGGAAAATGATTTGGTAAACAGAGAAGAGGTAGTAAAAGCTTTGCGGAAGATGAAAGCCGGCAAGGCAGCAGGTTTGGATGGTATTGCAGTGGAATTTATTAAAAAAGGAAGTGACTGTATTATTGACTGGTTGGTAAGGTTATTTAATGTATGTATGACTCATGGTGAGGTGCCTGAGGATTGGCGGAATGCGTGCATAGTGCCATTGTACAAAGGCAAAGGGGATAAGAGTGAGTGCTCAAATTACAGAGTTATAGGTTTGTTGAGTGTTCCTGGTAAATTATATGGGAGGGTATTGATTGAGAGGGTGAAGGCATGTACAGAGCATCAGATTGGGGAAGAGCAGTGTCGTTTCAGAATTGGTAGAGGGTGTGTGGATCAGGAATTTGCTTTGAAGAATGTATGTGAGAAATACTTAGAAAAGCAAATGGATTTGTTTGTAGCATTTATGGATCTGGAGAATGCATATGATAGAGTTGATAAACAGAATTTCCCAGCAAGACCTATAGTGAGTTCAGTAGGCTCCATCACATATAAATTATCAAAATGGTTAGTTTCCTTAATAAGCCCTTTAGTAGGTAAGGTATCAAATTCTAATATCATGAACAATGTAGATTTAGTCAACAAGCTAAACAATATCAACATTAATTTTGATTTGAAACTAGTTAGCTTTGATGTTTCCTCACTTTTCACTAAAGTTCCAGTTGATGACCTTTTAGAATATTTATTTGATGTCTTGGATGATATTCAATTACCTGTTTCAAAGTCTAATTTTATTAAACTGATAAAATTGTGTATAAAAGACTGTGTATTTCAATTTAATGGAGATTATTATGCTCAAAAATTTGGTATGGCAATGGGTAACCCTCTTTCACCTGTATTTAGTAATCTTTATATGGAATTTTTTGAAACAGAATTACTAAAGGATATCTTACCTTCTAATGCAATTTGGTTTAGGTATGTAGATGATGTTCTTTGTGTTTGGCCAACAGATGAAAATTTACAAATATTTCTCCCCTTACTTATCAATTTAGTACCTTCCATCAAATTTACTGTAGAAAATGAAAATAATGGTGTGTTACCATTTTTAGATTGCATGATCCATAGACAAGGAAACAAGTTTAAGTTTAGCATAAACAGAAAACCAACCAATGTATGCTCATATATCCATTATTACTCATCTCAACATGACAGAGTTAAATTATCATCATTTCAATCTATGTTCCTAAGGGCATTACGTATTTGCAGTCCAGAGTTTATTGATGATGAGTTTGAGAAGATACATTCTATTGGATCTGAGTTAAAGTACCCTAGATCTTTCATTGATAAATCCCTTAAGTCAGCAAAGAAATCATTTTATAGAGTTGAGCCCAAACCTCCCATTAACACAAAGAATCTTTTAGTTCTCCCTTTTAATAATAATTTCACTTTGCTTCCCATGTTGCTTAAATCCTTTAATGTAAATGTTGCCTTTAGCAACAATAATACTATAAAGAATATCTTAATCAGGAATTCACCAGAAAATTCTCTTGGTTGCATCTATAAAGTTCCTTGCGGAAACTGTGATAAATGTTATGTTGGTCAGACTGGTAAGGATCTTTCTGTTAGACTTAAGCAACATAAATATAGTATAAGAACGGGACAGGAATCAAATGCCTTGTTTAATCATGTTAAAAACTATGATCATTGTATTGACTGGAGTAACGCCATCTCAGTTGTTAACTCTAACTCTATTACCAAGAGAAATATCATTGAATCTTCTATTATTAAATACACAAAGAATTATAATCTTAATATTAGTGATGGTCTGTACAAATTAGATAACTTTATTGTTGATAAGCTTTGTAAAATGATAAGTTTATGAACGCTCGTTGTATGTTTTGGACAATCACATGTTTACCAAATGGCGTCCTAGCTTCGTCTCTTCGATGTATATCAACTGACTGTTATATTCCTCTCTTGTGTCTCCCCTGATGATGTGATTATTACACGAAAGTGCACTTGGGAACTTTTCGTGTTTCATTTTCCCCGTGGACTCATAGGAATATCTTGATCACGCGCAAAATTGTGATCCTTTCCATATATATATATATATATATATATATATATATATATATATATATATATATATATATATATTTTCCACGTGAACTCATAGGAATATCTTGATCACGCGCAAAATTGTGATCCTTTCCAATATATATACATATATATATATATATATATATATATATATATATATATATATATATATATATATATATATATATATATATATATATATATATATATTCCTATGAGTCCACGAGGAAAAAGAAACGCGAGTGTCCAAGTGCACTTTCGTGTAATGATCACATCATTAGGGGAGACACAAGAGAGAAATATAAGTCGGTTGATATACATCGAAGAGACGAAGCTAGGACGGCCATTTGGTAAACATGCGATTGTCCAAGACATGCAACGAGCGTTTATAAACTTATCATTTTACAAATTTTATCACAATGAAGTTATCTAATTTTCATAGACCATCACTAATATTAAGATTATAATTCTTTGTGCATTTGATAATGGAAGATTCAATGGTATTTCTCGTGGTAATAGAGTTAGAGTTGATAACTGAGAAGGCATTACTCCACTCAATACAATGTTCATAGTTTTTAATGTGATTAAACAGGGCATTTGATTCTTGTCTCGTTCTTATACTATATTCATGTTGCTTAAGTCTAACAGAAAGATCCTTACCAGTCTGACCAACATAAAATTTATCACAGTTTCCATATGGCATTTTATAGATGCATCCAAGAGAATTTTCTGGTGAATTCATGATTAAGATATTCTATACAGTATTACTGTTGCAGAAGGCAACATTTACATTAAAGGAGTTAAGCAACATGGGAAGTAAAGTGAAATTGTTATTAGAAGGGAGAACTAAAAATTCTTGGTGTCAATGGGAGGTTTGGGCTCAAGTCTATAAAATGATTGCTAACTTAAAGGATTTATCAATGAAAGATCTAGGGTACTTCAACTTAGGTCCAATAGAATATATCTTCTCAAACTCATCATCAATAAACTCTGGACTGCAAATACGTAATGCCCTAAGGAACATAGATTGAAACGATGATAATTTAGCTCTGTCATGTTGAGATGAGTAATGATGGATATATGAGCATACATTAGTAGGTTTTCTCTATCTGCTAAACTTAAACTTGTTTCCTTGCCTAGGGATTATACAATCTAAAAATGGTAACCTGGGCATGAGAAGAAAGATGATGAGAGGCAAGTGTTTTGGGAGCAGATGAGTGAGTGTGTTAGTAGTTTTCATGCACGAGACCTAGTTATAGTGATGGGTGATTTGAAGGCAAAGGTGGGTAATGTGGCAGTTGAGGGAATAATTGGTGTACATGGGGTGATCAGTGTTGTAAATGGAAATGGTGAAGAGCTTGTAGATTTAGGTATTGAAGAACGACTGGTGATTGGGAATACCTGGATTAAAAAGAGAGATACACATAAGTATACGTATGTAAGTAGGAGAGATGGCCAGAGAGCGTTATTGGATTACATTTTAATTGATTGGCTCGCAAAAGAAAGACTTTTTGATGTTAATGTGCTGAGAGGTGCAACTGGAGGGATGTCTGATCATAATCTTGTGGAGGCGAAAGGTGAAGATTTGTATGGGTTTTCAAAAAAGAAGAAAGAATTTTGGGGTGAAATGAGTGGTGAGAGTAAGTGAGCTTGCGAAGGAAACTTGTGTGAGGAAGTACCAGGAGAGACTGAGTACAGAATGGAAAAAGGTGAGAACAAAGGAGGTAAGGGGAGTGGGGGAGGAATGGGATGTATTTAGGGAAGCAGTGATGGCTTGTGCAAAAGATGCTTGTGGCATGAGAAGCGTGCAAGGTGGGCTGATTAGAATAGGTAGTGAGTGGGGAATGAAAAAGTAAGATTATTGGTGAAAAAAAGGAGAGGGGCATTTGGACGATTTTTGCAGGGAAAAATGAAAATGACTGGGAGATATATAAAAGAAAGAGGCAGGACGTCAAGAGAAAGATGCAGGAAATGAAAAAGAGGGTTAATGAGAGTTGGAGTGAGCCAGTATCACTGAATTTTAGGGAGAAAAAAAGGATGTTTTGGAAGGAGGCAGATAAAGTGCGTAAGACAAGGAAAAAAATGTGAACATCAGTGAAGAGGGCTACTGGGGAGGTGATAACAAGTAGTATTGATGTGAAAAGGAGATGGAGTGAGTATTTTGAAGGTTTGTTGAATGTGTTTGATGACAGAGTGGCAGATATAGGGTGTTTTGGTGGAGGTGGTGTGCAAAGTGAGAAGGTTAGGGAGAATGATTTGGTAAACAGAGAAGAGGTAGTAAAAGCTTTGCGGAAGATGAAAGCCGGCAAGGCAGCGGATTTGGATGGTATTGCAGTGGAATTCATTAAAAAAGGGGGTGACTTAATTGTTGATTGGTTGATAAGGTTATTTAATGTATGTATAATTCATGTTTCCCATTTTAGAAAGTTAAAGAATACAAGGAGGGGAGTATTTCTGGCCCCCCGATCCCGTCCCCTCTAGTCGCCTTCTAAGACACGCGAGGAATGCGTGGGAAGTATTCTTTCACCCCTATCCCCAGGGATAATATATATATATATATATATATATATATATATATATATATATATATATATATATATATATATATATATATATATATATATATATATATATATATATACATATATACATATACATACATATACATACGCGCATATACACACATACACACATACATACATATATACATATGAAGAAAAGCAAAAATGGGTATGTTTGAAGGAATAGTGGTTCCAACAATGTTGTATGGTTGCGAGGCGTGGGCTATGGATTGAGTTGTGCGCAGGAGGGTGGATGTGCTGGAAATGAGATGTTTGAGGACAATGTGTGGTGTGAGGTGGTTTGATCGAGTAAGTAATGTAAGGGTAAGAGAGATGTGTGGAAATAAAAAGAGCGTGGTTGAGAGAGCAGAAGAGGGTGTTTTGAAATGGTTTGGGTACATGGAGAGAATGAGTGAGGAAAGATTGACCAAGAGGATATATGTGTCGGAGGTGGAGGGAACAAGGAGAAGTGGGAGACCAAATTGGAGGTGGAAAGATGGAGTGAAAAAGATTTTGTGTGATCGGGGCCTGAACATGCAGGAGGGTGAACGGAGGGCAAGGAATAGAGTGAATTGGATCGATGTGGTATACCGGGGTTAACGTGCTGTCAGTGGATTGAATCAGAGCATGTGAAGCGTCTGGGGTAAACCATGGAAAGTTGTGTGGGGCCTGGATGTGGAAAGGAAACTGTGGTTTCGGGCATTATTGCGTGACAGCTGGAGACTGAATGTGAACGAATGAGGCCTTTGTTGTCTTTTCCTAGCGCTACCTCGCACACATTAGGGGGGAGGGGGATGGTATTCCATGTGTGGCGAGGTGGCGATGGGAATGAATAGGGGCAGACAGTGTGAATTGTGTCCATGTGTATATATGTATGTGTCTTTGTGTGTATATGTATGTGTACACTGAGATGTATAGGTATGTATATTTGCATGTGTGTGTGTACATTGTGTATGGGGGTGGGTTGGGCCATTTCTTTCGTCTGTTTCCTTGAGCTACCTCGCAAACGCGGGAGACAGCGACAAAGCAAAATAATAATAATAGTATAATTCATGGTGAGGTGCCTGAGGATTGGCAAAGGGGATAAGAGAGAGTTCTCAAATTACAGAAGTATAAGATCGTTGAGTATTCCTGGGAAATTGTATGGGAGGGTATTGATTGAGAGGGTGAAGGCATGTACAGAGCATCAGATTGGGGAAGAGCAGTGTGGTTTCAGAAGTGGTAGAGGATGTGTGGATCAGGTGATTACTTTGAAGAATGTATGTTAGAAATACTTAGAAAAGCTAATGGATTTGTATGTAGCATTTATGGATCTGGAGAAAGCATATGATAGAGTTAATAGAGATGCTCTGTGGAAGGTATTGAAAATATATGGTGTGGGAGGCAAGTTGTTAGAAACAGTGAAAAGTTTTAATCGAGGTTGTAAGGTATGTGTACGTGTAGGAAGAGAGGAAAGTGATTGGTCCTCAGTGAATGTTAGTTTGCGGCAGGGGTGTGTGATGTCTCCATGGTTGTTTTATTTGTGTATGGATGGGGTTGTTAGGGAGGTAAATGCAAGAGTTTTGGAAACAGAGTCAAGTATGAAGTCTGCTGTGGATGAGAGAGCTTGGGATGTGAGTTAGTTGTTGTTCGTTGATGATGCAGCGCTAGTGGCTGATTCGTGTGAGAAACTGCAAAAGCTGGTGACTGAGTTTGGTAAAGTGTGTGAAAGAAGAAAGCTGAGAGTAAATGTGAATAAGAGCAAGGTTGTTAGGTAAAGTTGGGTTGAGGGACAAGTCAATTGGGAGGTAAGTTTGAATGGAGAAAAACTGGAGGAAGTGGAATAATTACATATCTGGGGGTGGATTTGGTAGCGGAAGTGAGTCACAGGGTGGGGGAGGGGGCAAAAGCTTTGGGAGCGTCGAAAAATGTGTGGAATCGAGAACGTTATCTTGGAAAGCAAAATAGTTATGTTTGAAGGAATAGTGGTTTCAACAAAGTTATATGGTTGCGAGGCATGGGCTATGGATAGAGTTGTGCGGAGGAAGGTGGATGTGCTGGAAATGAGATGTTTGAGGAAAATATGTGGTGTGAGGTGGTTTGTTCGGGTAAGTAATGAAAGGGTAAGAGGGATGTGTGGTAATAAAAAGCGTGTGGTTGAGAGAGCAGAAGAGGGTGTTTTGAAATGGTTTGGTCACATGGAGAGAATGAGTGAGGAAAGATTGACAAAGAAGATATATGTGTCAGATGTGGAGGAAACGAGAAGTAGTAGACCAAATTGGAGGTGGAAAGATGGAGTGAAAAAGATTTTGAGCAATCGGGGCCTGAACATACAGGGGGGTAAAAGGCGTACAAGATATAGAGTGAATTGGAACGATGTGGTTTACCGGGGTCGACGTGCTGTCAATGGATTGAGCCAGGGCATATGAAGCGTCTGGGATAATCCATGGAAAGTTTTGTGGGGCCTGGATGTGGAATAGGAGCTGTGGTTTCGGTGCATTATACATGACAACTAGAGACTGAGTTTCAACGAATGTGGCCTTTGTTGTCTTTTCCTAGCGCCACCTCGTGCACTTGCAGGGGGAAAGGGTTGTCTTTTCATGTGTGGCGGGGTGGCGACGAAAATGATTAACGGTAGACAGTATGAATTATGTACATGTATATGTACATATGTATATGTCTGAGTGTCTATATATATGTATGCGTTGAGATGTATAGGTATGTATATGTGTTTGTGTGGACGTGTATGTGTATACTTGTCTATGTGGGTGGGTTGGGCTATTCTTTCGTCTGTTTCCTTGAGCTACCTCGCTAATATATATATGGATTAAGAATACTTCCCACGTATTCCCTGCGTGTCGTAGAAGGCGACTAAAAGGGGAGGGAGCGGGGGGCTGGAAATCCTCCCCTCTCGTTTTTTTTTTTAATTTTCCAAAAGAAGGAACAGAGGGGGTCAGGTGAGGATATTCCAAAAAAGACCAAGTCCTCTGTTCTTAACGCTACGTCGCTAACGCGGGAAATGGCGAATAGTTTAAAAGAAAGAAATATATATATATATATATATATATATATATATATATATATATATATATATATATATATATATATATACATATATATATATATATATATATATATATATATATATATATATATATATATATATATATTCGTTTACTTTGCTTTGTCGCTTTCACCCGCGTTAGCGAGGTAGCTCAAGGAAACAGACGAATGAATGGCCCAACCCACCCACATACACATGTATATAAATACACGTCCACACACGCAAATATACATACCTAGACATCTCAATGAATACATATATATATATATATATATATATATATATATATATATATATATATATATATATATATATATATATATATATGTATATATATTCTTTCTTTTCTTCTTTCAAACTATTCGCCATTTCCCGCATTAGCGAGGTAGCGTTAAGAACAGAGGACTGGGCCTTTGAGGGACTACCGTCACCTGGCCCAATTCTCTGTTCCTTCTTTTGGAAAATTAAAAAAAAAAAAAAAAAAAAAAAAAAAAACGAGAGGGGAGGATTTCCAGCCCCCCGCTCCCTCCCCTTTTAGTCGCCTTCTACGACACGCAGGGAATACGTGGGAAGTATTCTTGCTCCCCTATCCCCAAGGATAATGTATATATATATATATATATATATATATATATATATATATATATATATATATATATATATATATATATACATATATATATATATACACACACAGAGACATATGCATATATACACATGTACATAAGTCATACTAACTGCCTTTATTTATTCCCATCGCCACACATAAAGCAACCCCCTCCCCCCTCATGTGTGCGAAGTAGCGTTAGGAAAAGACAACAGAGGCCCCATTCGTTCACACTCAGTCTCTAGCTATCATCTAATAATGCACCGAAACCACAGCACCCTTTCCACATCCAGGCCCCACACAACTTTCCATGGTTTACCCCAGACGCTTCACATGCCTTGATTCAATCCACTGACAGCACCTCAACCCCGGTATACCACATCGCTCCAATTCACTCTATTCCTTGCCCTCCTTTCACCCTCCTGCATGTTCAGGCCCCGATCACACAAGATCTTTTTCACTCCATCTTTCCACCTCCAATTTGGTCTCCCTCTTCTCCTTGTTCCCTCCACCTCCGACACATATATCCTCTTGGTCAATCTTTCCTCACTCATTCTCTCCATGTGCCCAAACCATTTCAAAACACCCTCTTCTGCTCTCTCAACCACGCTCTTTTTATTTCCACATATCTGTCTTACCCTTACGTTACTTACTCGATCAAACCACCTCACACCACACATTGTCCTCAAACATCTCATTTCCAGCACATCCATCCTCCTGCGCACAACTCTATCCATAGTCCACGCCTCGCAACCATACAACATTGTTGGAACCACTATTCCTTCAAACATACCCATTTTTGCTTTCCGAGATAATGTTCTCGACTTCCACACATTCTTCAAGGCTCCCAGAATTTTCGCTCCCTCCCCCACCCTATGATCCACTTCCGCTTCCATGTTTCCATCCGCAGCCAGATCCACTCCCAGATATCTAAAACACTTCACTTCCTCCAGTTTTTCTCCATTCAAACTCACCTCCCAATTGACTTGACCCTCAACCCTGCTGTACGTAATAACCTTGCTCTTATTCACATTTACTCTTAACTTTCTTCTTTCACACACTTTACCAAACTCAGTTACCAGCTTCTGCAGTTTCTCACATGAATCAGCCACCAGCGCTGTATCATCAGCGAACAACAACTGACTCACTTCCCAAGCTCTCTCATCCCCAACAGACTTCATACTTGCCCCTCTTTCCAAAACTCTTGCATTCACCTCCCTAACAACCCCATCCATAAACAAATTAAACAACCATGGAGACATCACACACCCCTGCCGCAAACCTACATTCACTGAGAACCAATCATTTTCCTCTCTACCTACACGTACACATGCCTTACATCCTCGATAAAAACTTTTCACTGCTTCTAACAACTTGCCTCCCACACCATATATTCTTAATACCTTCCACAGAGCATCTCTATCAACTCTATCATATGCCTTCTCCAGATCCATAAATGCTACATACAAATCCATTTGCTTTTCTAAGTATTTCTCACATACATTCTTCAAAGCAAACACCTGATCCACACATCCTCTACCACTTCTGAAACCACACTCCTCTTCCCCAATCTGATGCTCTGTACATGCCTTCACCCTCTCAATCAATACCCTCCCATATAATTTGCCAGGAATACTGAACAATCTTATACCTCTGTAATTTGAGCACTCACTCTTATCCCCTTTGCCTTTGTACAGTGGCACTATGCACGCATTCCGCCAATCCTCAGGCACCTCACCATGAGTCATACATATATATATATATATATATATATATATATATATATATATATATATATATATATATATATATATATATATATATATATATATATATATATATATATATATATATATATATATATAAATTGGAGGTGGAAAGATGGAGTGAAAAAGATTTTGTGTGATCGGGGCCTGAACATGCAGGAGGGTGAAAGGAGGGCAAGGAATAGAGTGAATTGGAGCGATGTGGTATACCGGGGTTGACGTGCTGTCAGTGGATTGAATCAGGGCATGTGGAGCGTCCGGGGTGGGCCGTGGAGGGCTGTGTGGGTATGTATATTTGCGTGTGTGGACGTGTGTATGTACATGTGTATGGGGGGGGTTGGGCCATTTCTTTCGTCTGTTTCCTTGCGCTACCTCGCAAACGCGGGAGACAGCGACAAAGTATAAAAAAAAAAAAAAAAAAAAAAAAAAAAATATATATATATATATATATATATATGTATATATATATATATATATATATATATATATATATATATATATATATATATATATATATATATATATATATATATCTTTTCTTTCAAACTATTCGCCATTTCCCGCATTAGCGAGGTAGCGTTAAGAACAGAGGACTGGGCCTTTGAGGGAATACCCTCACCTGGCGCAATTCTCTGTTCCTTCTTTCGGAAAATTAAAAAAAAAACGAGAGAGGAGGATTTCCAGCCCCCCGCTCCCATATATATATATATATATATATATATATATATATATATATATATATATATATATATATATATATATATATATATATATATATATATATATATGTATATATATATATATATTTATATATATATATTTTTTTTTTTTCATACGATTCGCCATTTCCCGCATTTGCGAGGTAGCGTTAAGAACAGAGGACTGGGCCTTAGAGGGAAAATCCTCACCTGGCCCCCTTCTCTGTTCCTTCTTTTGGAAAATTAAAAAAAAAAAAAAAAACGAGAGGGAAGGATTTCCAGCCACCCGCTCCCTCCCCTTTCAGTCGCCTTCTACGACACGCAGGGAATACGTGGGAAGTATTCTTTCTCCCCTATCCCCAGGGATATATATATATATATATTTTTTGCTTTGTCGCTGTCTCCCGCATTTGCGAGGTAGCACAAGGAAACAGACGAAAGAAATGGTCCAACCCCCCCACACACATGTACATACATACGTCCACACACGCAAATATACATACCTACACAGCTTTCCATGGTTTACCCCAGACGCTTCACATGCCTTGATTCAATCCACTGACAGCACGTCAACCCCGGTATACCACATCGCTCCAATTTACTCTATTCCTTGCCCTCCTTTCACCCTCCTGCATGTTCAGGCCCCGATCACACAAAATCTTTTTCACTCCATCTTTCCACCTCCAATTTGGTCTCCCTCTTCTCCTCGTTCCCTCCACCTCCGACAAATATATCCTCTTGGTCAATCTCTCCTCACTCATTCTCTCCATGTGCCCAAACCACTTCAAAACACCCTCTTCTGCTCTCTCAACCACGCTCTTTTTATTTATACACATCTCTCTTACTCTTACGTTACTCACTCGATCAAACCACCTCACACCACACATTGTCCTCAAACATCTCATTTCCAGCACATCCATCCTCCTGCGCACAACTCTATCCATAGCCCACGCCTCGCAACCATACAACATTGTTGGAACCACTATCCCTTCAAACATACCCATTTTTGCTTTCTGAGATAATGTTCTCGACCTCCACACACTCTTCAAGGCCCCCAGAATTTTCGCCCCCTCCCCCACCCTATGATCCACTTCCGCTTCCAGGGTTCCATCCGCTGCCAGATCCACTCCCAGATATCTAAAACACTTCACCTCCTCCAGTTTTTCTCCATTCAAACTCACCTCCCAATTGACTTGACTCTCAACCCTACTGTACCTAATAACCTTGCTCTTATTCACATTTACTCTTAACTTTCTTCTTCCACACACTTTACCAAACTCAGTCACCAGCTTCTGCAGTTTCTCACATGAATCAGCAACCAGCGCTGTATCATCAGCGAACAACAACTGACTCACTTCCCAAGCTCTCTCATCCCCAACAGACTTCATACTTGCCCCTCTTTCCAAAACTCTTGCATTTACCTCCCTAACAACCCCATCCATAAACAAATTAAACAACCATGGAGACATCACACACCCCTGCCGCAAACCTACATTCACTGAGAACACATCACTTTCCTCTCTTCCTACACATACACATGCCTTACATCCTCGATAAAAACTTTCCACTGCTTCTAACAACTTTCCTCCCACACCATATATTCTTAATACCTTCCACAGAGCATCTCTATCAACTCTATCATATGCCTTCTCCAGATCCATAAATGCTACATACAAATCCATTTGCTTTTCTAAGTATTTCTCACATACATTCTTCAAAGCAAACACCTGATCCACACATCCTCTACCACTTCTGAAACCACACTCCTCTTCCCCAATCTGATGCTCTGTACATGCCTTCACCCTCTCAATCAATACCCTCCCATATAATTTGCCAGGAATACTGAACAATCTTATACCTCTGTAATTTGAGCACTCACTCTTATCCCCTTTGCCTTTGTACAGTGGCACTATGCACGCATTCCGCCAATCCTCAGGCACCTCACCATGAGTCATACATATATATATATATATATATATATATATATATATATATATATATATATATATATATATATATATATATATATATATATATATATATATATATATATATATATATATTATATATATATATATATATATAAATTGGAGGTGGAAAGATGGAGTGAAAAAGATTTTGTGTGATCGGGGCCTGAACATGCAGGAGGGTGAAAGGAGGGCAAGGAATAGAGTGAATTGGAGCGATGTGGTATACCGGGGTTGACGTGCTGTCAGTGGATTGAATCAGGGCATGTGGAGCGTCCGGGGTGGGCCGTGGAGGGCTGTGTGGGTATGTATATTTGCGTGTGTGGACGTGTGTATGTACATGTGTATGGGGGGGGTTGGGCCATTTCTTTCGTCTGTTTCCTTGCGCTACCTCGCAAACGCGGGAGACAGCGACAAAGTATAAAAAAAAAAAAAAAAAAAAAAAAAAAAAAAATATATATATATATATATATATATATATATATATATATGTATATATATATATATATATATATATATATATATATATATATATATATATATATATATATCTTTTCTTTCAAACTATTCGCCATTTCCCGCATTAGCGAGGTAGCGTTAAGAACAGAGGACTGGGCCTTTGAGGGAATACCCTCACCTGGCGCAATTCTCTGTTCCTTCTTTCGGAAAATTAAAAAAAAAATGAGAGAGGAGGATTTCCAGCCCCCCGCTCCCATATATATATATATATATATATATATATATATATATATATATATATATATATATATATATATATATATATATATATATATATATATATATATATATATATATATATATATATATATATATATGTATATATATATATATATATTTATATATATATATATATATACATATATATATATATATATATATATATATATATATATATATATATATATATATATATATATATATATATATATATATATATATATATATATATATATATTTTCTTTCTTTTCTTTTAAACTATTCGCCATTTCCCGCGTTAGCGAGGTAGCATTAAGAACAGAGGACTGGGCCTTTGAGGGAATACCCTCACCTGGCCCAATTCTCTGTTCCTTCTTTCGGAAAATTAAAAAAAAAAGAACTGGTAGGGGAGGATTTCCAGCCCCCCGCTCCCTCCCCTTTTAGTCGCTTTGTACGACACGCAGGGAATACGTGGGAAGTATTCTTAATCCCCTATCCCCAGGGATATATATATATATATATATATATATATATATATATATATATATATATATATATATATATATATATATATATATATATATATATATATATATATATATATATTTATATATATATATATATATATATATATATATATATATATATATATATATATATATATATATATATATATATATATATATATATATATATATATATATATATATATATATATATGTGTGTGTATATATTGTTTATTATTTATTATACTTTGTCGCTGTCTCCCGCGTTTGCGAGGTAGCGTAAGGAAACAGACGAAAGAAATGGCCCAACCCCCCCCATACACATGTATATACATACGTCCACACACGCAAATATACATACCTACACAGCCTTCCATGGCTCACCCCAGACGCTTCACATGCCCTGCTTCAATCCACTGACAGCACGTCAACCCCGGTATACCACATCGCTCCAATTCACTCTATTCCTTGCCCTCCTTTCACCCTCCTGCATGTTCAGGCCCCGATCACACAAAATCTTTTTCACTCCATCTTTCCACCTCCAATTTGGTCTCCCTCTTCTCCTTGTTCCCTCCACCTCCGACACATATATCCTCTTGGTCAATCTTTCCTCATTCATCCTCTCCATGTGCCCAAACCACTTCAAAACACCCTCTTCTGCTCTCTCAACCACGCTCTTTCTATTTCCACACATCTCTTTTACCCTTACGTTACTCACTCGATCAAACCACCTCACACCACACATTGTCCTCAAACATCTCATTTCCAGCACATCCATCCTCCTGCGCACAACTCTATCCATAGCCCACGCCTCGCAACCATACAACATTGTTGGAACCACTATTCCTTCAAACATACCCATTTTTGCTTTCCGAGATAATGTTCTCGACTTCCAAACATTCTTCAAGGCGCCCAGGATTTTCGCCCCCTCCCCCACCCTATGATCCACTTCCGCTTCCATGGTTCCATCCGCTGCCAGATCCACTCCCAGATATCTAAAACACTTCACTTCCTCCAGTTTTTCTCCATTCAAACTCACCTCCCAATTGACTTGACCCTCAACCCTACTGTACCTAATAACCTTGCTCTTATTCACATTTACTCTTAACTTTCTTCTTCCACACACTTTTCCAAACTCAGTCACCAGCTTCTGCAGTTTCTCACATGAATCAGCCACCAGCGCTGTATCATCAGCGAACAACAACTGACTCACTTCCCAAGCTCTCTCATCCCCAACAGACTTCATATTTGCCCCTCTTTCCAAAACTCTTGCATTTACCTCCCTAACAACCCCATCCATAAACAAATTAAACAACCATGGAGACATCACACACCCCTGCCGCAAACCTACATTCACTGAGAACCAATCACTTTCCTCTCTTCCTACACGTACACATGCCTTACATCCTCGATAAAAACTTTTCACTGCTTCTAACAACTTTCCTCCCACACCATATATTCTTAATACCTTCCACAGAGCATCTCTATCAACTCTATCATATGCCTTCTCCAGATCCATAAATGCTACATACAAATCCATTTGCTTTTCTAAGTATTTCTCACATACATTCTTCAAAGCAAACACCTGATCCACACATCCTCTACCACTTCTGAAACCACACTGCTATTCCCCAATCTGATGCTCTGTACATGCCTTCACTCTCTCAATCAATACCCTCCCATATAATTTACCAGGAATACTCAACAAACTTATACCTCTGTAATTTGAGCACTCTCTCTTATCCCCTTTGCCTTTGTACAGTGGCACTATGCACGCATTCCGCCAATCCTCAGGCACCTCACCATGAGTCATACATACATTAAATAACCTTACCAACCAGTCAACAATACAGTCACCCCCTTTTTTAATAAATTCCACTGCAATACCATCCAAACCTGCTGCCTTGCCGGCTTTCATCTTCCGCAAAGCTTTCACTACCTCTTCTCTGTTTACCAAATCATTTTCCCTAACCCTCTCACTTTGCACACCACCTCGACCAAAACACCCTATATCTGCCACTCTATCATCAAACACATTCAACAAACCTTCAAACTACTCACTCCATCTCCTTCTCACATCACCACTACTTGTTATCACCTCCCCACTTGCGCCCTTCACCGAAGTTCCCATTTGCTCCCTTGTCTTACGCACTTTATTTACCTCCTTCCAGAACATCTTTTTATTCTCCCTAAAATTTAATGATACTCTCTCACCCCAACTCTCATTTGCCCTTTTTTTCACCTCTTGCACCTTTCTCTTGACCTCCTGTCTCTTTCTTTTATACATCTCCCACTCAATTGCATTTTTTCCCTGCAAAAATCGTCCAAATGCCTCTCTCTTCTCTTTCACTAATACTCTTACTTCTTCATCCCACCACTCACTACCCTTTCTAATCAACCCACCTCCCACTCTTCTCATGCCACAAGCATCTTTTGCGCAATCCATCACTGATTCCCTAAATACATCCCATTCCTCCCCCACTCCCCTTACTTCCATTGTTCTCACCTTTTTCCATTCTGTACTCAGTCTCTCCTGGTACTTCCTCACACAGGTCTCCTTCTCAAGCTCACTTACTCTCACCACCCTCTTCACCCCAACATTCACTCTTCTTTTCTGAAAACCCATACAAATCTTCACCTTAGCCTCCACAAGATAATGATCAGACATCCCTCCAGTTGCACCTCTCAGCACATTAACATCCAAAAGTCTCTCTTTCGCACGCCTGTCAATTAACACGTAATCCAATAACGCTCTCTGGCCATGTGTATATATATATACATATTATTCTTTTCTTTCTTTCAAACTATTTGCCATTTCCCGCGTTTGCGAGGTAGCGTTAAGAACAGAAGACTGGGCCTTTGAGGGAATATCCTCACCTGGCCCCCTTCTCTTTTCCTTCTTTTGGAAAAATTAAAAAAAAAAAACGAGAGGGGAGGATTTCCAGCCCCACGCTCCCTCCCCTTTTAATCGCCTTCTACGACACGCAGGGAATACTTGGGAAGTATTCTTTCTCCCCTATCCCCAGGGATAATATACATATATATATATATATATATATATATATATATATATATATATATATATATATATATATATATATATATATATATATATATATATATATATATATATATATATACACAACACTCGCAAGTAGTCACTGTTCACCTCTCACGGCACTCCTTCATCCATCAGTGCTGTAACTCACAACATTCTGAACTCTCGTTACCCACCTCTCATATCTATCTGGCCTTGATCCCTCAGTGAGGTGTATGACAACACTCAACTTCTTTCATTTCTCGCCTCTAAAATCTGTCTTTAACCCCTCCATTGCGGGCACTCAATTCCAACACTTTAAACCGCTCTCAGTGCTCACCCCCACATCTCAAGTACCGTACGATGTTATTCATCATATAAAAAAACATTTTTCTCCAAATCAAGTGTAAAGAAACATTTCACATTACAAGAGTCATTTCACTGTCTGCTTCATCTGTTCAAATGATCAGTTGATTTTTTACAACAGAATTTCGTCTCAGTTTCATATCATGTTGTCATCGTCGTCACAATATTGTGCATTATCACTGGTCTCACTACTACAAATAATTTTCTTCTCTCACCATTGTTATTATGATCATTGTTGTCATCTTCCACTTCTTGTTCCTATATTCTCTAGTCTCCATTACTGGTATTTCTTTTCCTCTTTTCGTTTTAGTTTCTTTAATTCCCTTTCCTCTTTTCATCTCTTCCTTTGTTAATGTTTCCTTATTCTCTGATTATATTCATTTTTTTCAATTCAAGTATGCAGCTCACTGCTTTCTCCACTTCCTCTCCTTCTAATCTATACACTTCGTTTCGTCTATATTTATATTTTTCTTTTGATCTTTCACCTTCAGGTCCGCATCACTATCAGAGCCAGGCGGGAATATTGCACAAGTGCTGTGGGTTTAACGCATCAACAACACAAACTTTTCCTTTCAGCAACTTCCTTCAGTTTGACTTGCAGCTCAGAATTTGACTTCGTCGGGAGTTTTCATCGTTAAATATCAATATGATCTCCTCTCCAGGATTTCCAGCACCGTTCCTCTTCTTCCTCCCTCCAGCGGGAGTGATATTTTTCATGTCGTATGTGAATATCTGCCACTTTCTCCCCACTTAGGCGAGGACGACAGAGCTGTAATCTGTATGCTTGTCGCGCAGGAAGCTCAAGCTTAACGAAATTTGTCATATCAACTTGTTAAGTTTCTCTTTTGATTAAAATCAAAGAAACTGCAAAAGATTTTGATGTGTGTATTGTGTGGTGGAAAGAGTTTAAGGATTTCATGATAAGCTCTGAGTTGAGACTAACCTCCCTGCCGTAATAGCCGAAGGACAAGAGACCCTAGATATTCATGTTTTCATTGACTCAGATATGACCCGACCACAGAGGAGGCTAGAAGTGAGAAAGCAACGTAAGGAAGGAATGCAGAAAGAGAGGAGGATGAAGATCAGACCCATATAGCACACTCTTTCATAATCTTTCGAAGTAGCATGTTGCAAGACATAGTAGTACATGTTGCAAGACAGTAGTACCAAAGTGTGCGTGCGTTTCTTTTTTTCAGAAAGAGGAATAACATGTTGTGAAAGAAAGCAAATTGATTTAAAGGAATTCAAACAGCCCCATACTAGTGGATCCTTTCGAGGATGTTTGTGATAGCGAAAGAGATCAAAGACTCAGCTGGTGGGTCTCGCCTTACTGAACCATTACTTTTCATAAGTGAGTCGCTTGTGATTTTCAAGATGATCAAAGATACGGGACTTGAGGAAAGACCCAAAGACTTTGGAGAAGGTAGTAATGAAAAATACAGGGTTATGGTAGGGAGTGATAGAACAGCCATGTTTCTTCGGAGAGGATTGTCGTGATACATATGCCCAGCATGAAAGTAAAACAGCGAAAAGGACGAGCAGTCAAGGGTGCAGGATGGCGACATTTCTTGAAAATACGAGTAGGGAGAAGGTTCGAGCCATACGCCTTGCTAGTGTATAAAAAAGTGACATACATTTTTCCTGCCCAGCAAAAGCATATAGGAAAGGGAATAGGCTGTTGGTACAAAAAAGAGAAAGAAAAATTATCAAATCCATTGCCTTTTGCCCAAAATCCATTAGAGACATTCATGGGAGACAAGACGCTACACCACTTTCATGAATGAAGAAGAAAACAAATGGGAGTATTAATGAAAGGCGCTGTTGGGGAAGAGTTAATAGAGGAGAAGTGAGGCAGGAGATGAAATAAGTATTTTGAAGGACTGTTGAAGGCATTAGACGATGGGATGCCGGATGTGGGATCTGTGGCCCGTGGAGATATCTAAAGTGAGACACTCACGGTAAGTGGTTTAATGAAAAGAGAAGAGTTGATGAAAGTTTTGCTTAGGATAAGATCTGGCAAAGCAGCTAGAGTGGATGGGAATGCAGGAAAATTTCTCGAGAAACGGGTTACAGTGTTGTGGCTTGGACAGTTAGGATTTTGAATGAATGCAAGTCAAGGTTAGTTGCCGAAGCAATGGCGGAGTGACTGCATAAAAAAAAGGGGGACTAAGGTGAGTATTCATACTACAGTGGCATACGTGTGTTGAGTATTCCTGGGAAATTATATGGCAGGGTATTGGATGAGAGGGGTGAGGGTATGTACAGAGCATCAGATTGGGGAAGAGCAGTGTGGTTTCAGAAGTGGTAGAGGATGTGTGATTCAGGTCTTTACTTTGAAAAATATGTGTGAGAAATACTTATAAAAAAACAGATGGATATATAAGTAGCATTCTTGGATCTGAAGAAGGCACATGGTAGGGTTGATAGAAATGTTTTGTGGAAGGTTTTAAGAGTATATGGTGTGGGAGGTAAATTGCTAGAAGCAGTGAAAAGATTTCACCAAGGATGTAAGGCATGTGTACGAGTAGGAAGAGAGGAGAGTAAAAGGTTCCTAGTGAATGTCGGTCTGCAGCAGATGTGTGTGATGTCCCCATGGTTTATTAATTTGTTTATGAATGAGGTGGTTAGGGAGGTAAATGCAAGAGTTTTGGAGAGAGGGGCGAGTATGCAGTCTGTTGGGGATGAGAGGGCTTGGGAAGTGAGTCAATTGTTGTTAGATGATGCAGCTCTAGTGGCTGATTCGAGTGAGAAACTGCAGAAGTTGGTGAATGAGTTTGGGAAAGTGTGGGAAAGGAGAAAGTTGAGAGTAGATGTGAATAAGAGTAAAATCATTAGGTTCAGTAGGGTTGAAGGACAAGTAAATTGGTCTCCAGCTGTCATGTGTGATTCACCGAAACCAAAACTCTCTCTCCACTTCCAGGCCCAACAGATCTTTCCATGATGTTTCACATTCCCTGGTTAGGTCCATTGGCAGCACGTCGACCCCGGTATACCACATCGTTCCAATTCCCTCTATTCCTTGCACGCCTCTCACCCTCCAGCGTGTTCAGGCTCCAATCGCCCATAATCTTTTTCACTCCATCTTTCGACCTCCAGTTTGGTCCCCCGCTTCTCCTTTTTCCCTCCACCTCTGACACATATATCCTTTTTGTCAACCTTTTCTCACTCATTCTCTCCATGTGACCAAACCATTTCAACACACCCTCATCTGCTCTCTCAAACGCACTCTTCTTATTAACACACATTTCTCTTACTTTTTCATTACTTGCTCGATCAAACCACCTCACACCGCATATTGTCTTCAGACATTTCATTTCCAACTCATCCACCTTCCTCCGTACAACCCCATGCATCGCAACAATATAATATTGACGGAACTACTATTCCTTCAAACCCTACCCTCTCTCTTTTTGCAAGGATTCTTCATCACTTCCAGAGCCTTCGCACCCCTCCCCACCTTATGACTCACTTCCACTTCCATGATTCCATTCACTGCTAAGTATACTCCCAGATATCAAAATCACTTCACCTCCTCCAATCTTTCTCCATTCAAACTCACATTCCAACTAACTTGTCCCTCATCCCTGCTGAATCTAATGACCTTGCTCATATTCGCATTTAATCTCAACTTTCTCCTTTCACACACTTTTCTAAGCTCAGTCACAAACTTCTGCAGTTTCTCACTCAAATCAGCTACCAGAGCTGTATCATCGGCAAACAGCAACTGATTCGGAAACCCATTAGGTTGAGCAGAGCACCACCACCAGCATGTCGTTCTACAGATTTCTCTGCTGCTGTGGGCACATCAGTGGATGAATGTGGTTGTTTTTGCTGCCCACAGGGTGATGTGCACCTCTTCTCTAATGGACGTTTCATTAACACATGCGTCCTTCGCCTCAGGAAACACATTTGTATTTTACATATGCGGTTGCAAATTCGTCCAAATTAGTTCACTTAATTCAATTGGCCAGAAGCCCTGAGATTATGTTGTCGACAATGCAGGATATATTGGGACCTCACGTATATCTTAGTTGACTGGACAATAATGTCGTTCCCTGTTGCCTCTGCTGGTCTGTATAATTTGATGGCAGAGAGATGTAGCGAAATCATTTCTGATGAGGCGTACGTCCACGTTTCTTCGAAAATGAGAAACGGATGGGAGGGAAATTCAGTTTAGCATAAATGAATAGCATCATATATTCCCAAAAAGAAATAGCAATTATATATATCTGCTTCATATAGAAGAACTCGATAGATTGTTGTCATTGTTCCCCTGGGAAAAAAGACACGATGTTTATTTAGTATTCAAGGATGCGCAAAAAAGATACACACCAGTATAAACACACAGAAAAACACTAACACAAACTTATAATTGGGACACTTGAGTGTAGAATCTCTTTCCTATAATGCACAAATTGGAAATTACACACACACACATACATATAACAACACACTTTTATCATATATATATATTGGGATGCATACTTCCTTAAGAAAAAGTTATAACTATAAAAACATGAGAAAAAAATGACATCTCTCCTCTTCGCAATTCCTCGGTATTGCCGCGCAACACCTGGCAGAGGACCTCTTACCTGGCTGGGCCTTGTACCTGATATATCCTACAATATATGATTACGTATTCTGCCTCGTTCCTCGCCAGACTTTATGTACAGTACTCTAGCACTACCTACAAGGACCAGGAACTATCCTCTGACCACTTCCTCATCCTGATAACACTCCATCTAACCCGCCCAATCAACAGGGATTACCGTAAACCTCGGGTTGTTCCGTGAGAATTGGTCGTCCACAAAAAACACATAACTTCAGCAGCAGCAGGCACTTCCTCACGTTATTTACTACATTATGCAGGAGTCAATATTCCTCCTACTAGGTTTAGTCTCTCTTTTTACTTTTTGAGTTCATATATATATATATATATATATATATACATATATATATATATATATATATATATATATATATATATATATATATATATATATATATATATATGGATACATTTATGAGAGTGTGGTCAAATGAACTTGTACCCATGTCTTACACCCTTGATAAAAACTTTTTTGCCTTAAGGAGCTTTTCTCCTGCACATTATATTCTTAAGACCTTTGATAAGGCATCTCTATCAACCTTATAATATGCTTTCTCCAGATTCATAAATGCCTTATACAAATCAATCTGTTTCTATTTCTCAAACACATGCTTTATAGCAAATACCTGATCCATACATCCTCTAACGTTTCCAAAATCACATTCCTCCTCCACAGTCTGATATTCTGTATGTATGTGCTTTCACTTTCTCAATCTCCATCTGTTCCTGAGTTAAAATGGAAAACAGTCATATATATATATATATATATATATATATATATATATATATATATATATATATATATATATATATATATATATATATATATATATATATATATATATATATATATACATATATATATATATATATATATATTATCCCTGGGGATAGGGGAGAAAGAATACTTCCCACGTATTCCCTACGTGTCGTAGAAGGCGACTAAAAGGGGAGGGAGGGGGGGCTGGAAATCCTCCCCTCTCGTTTTTTTTTTTTGATTTTCCAAAAGAAGGAACAGAGAACGAGGCCAGGTGAGGATATTCCCTCAGAGGCCCAGTCCTCTGTTCTTAACGCTACCTTGCTAACGCGGGAAATGGCGAATAGTATGAAAGAAAAAAAAAGATATATATATATATATATATATATATATATATATATATATATATATATATATATATATATATATATATATATATATATATATATGAATATATATATATATATATGTATATATATATATATATATATATATATATATATATATATATATATATATATATATATATATATATATATATATATATATATATATATATATATATATATATATACATATATATATATATATATATATATATATATATATATATATATATATATATATATATATATATATATATATATATATATATATATATATATATATATATATATATATATATATATATATATATATATATATATATATATATATATATATATATATATATATATATATATATATATATATATATATATATATATATATATATATATATTCCTATGAGTCCATGGGGAAAATGAAACACGAAAAGTTCCCAAGTGCACTTTCGTGTAATAATCACATCATCAGGGGAGACACAAGAGAGGAATATAACAGTCAGTTGATATACATCGAAGAGACGAAGCTAGGACGCCATTTGGTAAATATGTGATTGTCCAAAACATACAACGAGCGTTCATAAACTTATCATTTTACAAATCTTATCAACAATAAAGTTATCTAATTTGTACAGACCATCACTAATATTAAGATTATAATTCTTTGTGTATTTAATAATAGAAGATTCAATGACATTTCTCTTGGTAAAAGAGTTAGAGTTAACAACTGAGATGGCGTTACTCCAGTCAATACAATGATCATAGTTTTTAACATGATTAAACATGGCATTTGATTCCTGTCCCGTTCTTATACTATATTCATGTTGCTTAAGTCTAACAGAAAGATCCTTACCAGTCTGACCAACATAAAATTTATCACAGTTTCCACAAGGAACTTTATAGATGCAACCAAGAGAATTTTTTGGTGAATTCCTGATTAAGATATTCTTTATAGTATTATTGTTGCTAAAAGCAACATTTACATTAGAGGATTTAAACAACATGGGAAGCAAAGTGAAATTATTATTAAAAGGGAGAACTAAGAGATTCTTGGTGTTAATGGGAGGTTTGGGCTCAACTCTATAAAATGATTTCTTTGCTAACTTAAGGGATTTATCAATGAAAGATGTAGGGTACTTTAACTCAGATCCAATAGAATATATCTTCTCAAAATCATCATCAATAAACTCTGGACTGCAAATACGTAATGCCCTTAGGAACATAGATTGAAATGATGATAATATAACTCTGTCATGTTGAGATGAGTAGTAATGGATATATTAGCATATACAGAAAACCCACCAATTTATGCTCATATATCCATTATTACTCATCTCATCATGACAGAGTTAAATTATCATCATTTCAATCTATGTTCCTAAGGGCATTACGTATTTGCACTACAGAGCTTATTGATGATGAGTTTGAGAAGATATATTCTATTGGATCTGAGTTAAAGTACCCTAGATCTTTCATTGATAAATCCCTTAAGTTAGCAAAGAAATCATTTTATAGAGTTGAGCCCAAACCTCCCATTAACACCAAGAATCTTTTAGTTCTCCCTTTTAATAATAATTTCACTTTGCTTCCCATGTTGCTTAAATCCTTTAATGTAAATGTTGCCTTTAGCAACAATAATACAATAAAGAATATCTTAATCAGGAATTCACCAGAAATTTCTCTTGGTTGCATCTATAAAGTTCCTTGTGGAAACTGTGATAAATTTTATGTTGGTCAGACTGGTAAGGATCTTTCTGTTAGACTTAAGCAACATAGATATAGTATAAGAACGGGACAGGAATCAAATGCCTTGTTTAATCATGTTAAAAACTATGATCATTGTATTGACTGGAGTAACGCCATCTCAGTTGTTAACTCTAACTCTATTACCAAGAGAAATATCATAGAATCTTCTATTATTAAATACACAAAGAATTATAATCTTAATATTAGTGATGGTCTGTACAAATTAGATAACTTTATTGTTGGTAAGATTTGTAAAATGATAAGTTTATGAACGCTCGTTGTATTTTTTGGACAATCACATGTTTACCAAATGGCGTCCTAGCTTCGTCTCTTCGATGTATATCAACTGACTGTTATATTCCTCTCTTGTGTCTCCCCTGATGATGTGATTATTACACGAAAGTGCACTTGGGAACTTTTCGTGTTTCATTTTCCCCGTGGACTCATAGGAATATCTTGATCACGCGCAAAATTGTGATCCTTTCCAATATATATATATATATATATATATATATATATATATATATATATATATATATATATATATATATATATATATATATATATATATATATATTTACATGTATATGTATACATATAAATATATTTTTTTTCTTTTTTTTCATTTTGCATTGTCGCTGTCTCCCGCGTTTGCGAGGTAGCGCAAGGAAACAGACGAAAGAAATGGCCTAACCCACCCCTATACACATATATATACATACACGTGCACACACGCAAATATACATACCTACACAGCTTTCCATGCTTTACCCTAGACGCTTCACATGCCCTGATTCAATCCACTGACAGCACGTCAACCCCGGAATACAACATCGATCCAATTCACTCTATTAATTGCCCTCCCTTCACCCTCCTGCATGTTCAGGCCCCGATCACACAAAATCTTTTTCACTCCATCTTTCCACCTCCAATTTGGTCTCCCACTTCCACTCGTTCCTTCCACCTCCGACACATATATCCTCTTGATCAATCTTTCCTCACTCATTCTCTCCATGTGCCCAAACCATTTCAAAACACCCTCTTCTGCTCTCTCAACCACGCTCTTTTTATTTCCACACATCTCTCTTACCCTTACGTTACTTACTCGATCAAACCACCTCACACCACACAATGTCCTCAAACATCTCATTTCCAGTACATCCACCCTCCTGCGCACAACTCTATCCATAGCCCACGCCTCGCAACCATACAAAATTGTTGGAACCACTATTCCTTCAAACATACCCATTTTTCCTTTCCGAGATAATGTTCTCGACTTCCACACATTCTTCAAAGCTCCCAGGATTTTCGCCCCTTCCCCCAACTTATGATCCACTTCCGCTTTCATGGTTCCATCCGCTGCCAGATCCACTCCCAGACATCTAAAACATTTTACTTCCTCCAGTTTCTCTCCATTCAAACTTACCTCCCAATTGACTTGACCCTCAACCCTACTGTACCTAATAACCTTGCTCTTATTCACATTCACTCTTAACTTTCTTCTTTCACACACTTTACCAAACTCAGTCAACAGCTTCTGCAGTTTCTCACATGAATCAGCCACCAGCGCTGTATCATCAGCGAACAACAACTGACTCACTTCCCAAGCTCTCTCATCCACAACAGACTTCATACTTGCCCCTCTTTCCAAATCTCTTGCATTCACCTCCCTAACAGCCCCATCCATAAACAAATTAAACAAACATGGAGACATCACACTCCCCTGCCGCAAACCTACATTCACTGACAACCAATCACTTTCCTCTCTTCCTACACGTACACATGCCTTACATCCTCGATAAAAACTTTTCACTGCTTCTAACAACTTGCCTCCCACACCATATATTCTTAATACCTTCCACAGAGCATCTCTATCAACTCTATCATATACCTTCTCCAGATCCATAAATGCTACATACAAATCCATTTGCTTTTCTAAGTATTTATCTATATATATATATATATATATATATATATATATATATATATATATATATATATATATATATATATATATATAATTATATATATTTAGTTGACCAGCCGGTACAGAACCCTTCAGCATGATCGTGCGAGAGGGTTGGCTGGTAAAATGTGTACTTGGCTAAGGCTAAGAACCGACACTGTCAAGATTAGGGCAATGAACGGGCCACCATACCTAAGAGCCTGGCCGTCTTGCTCAAGGATCTGATTATCGTCCGTACGGGATGAAGTTCGATAATTTCTCACAGTGGTCTGAACACTCAACGGCGTCGGGGCGGTGGTGAGGATGGGCTGCAACTCCAGCAAGGACATGGTCACACCCATCGACAACGGTAACCTCCAGAATACCGATTTCGCGATACCAGTTTGCATCAGCCTTCACTCCTGCCTGCAATAGCATGCTTTCCGACATGTTTCATGAGCTCCTCTTCGCCAACGGAACTACCTTGGCCCACCAGTGATGCTACTACGTTTGTGAATCAAGAACCATTGCAACACAAACCTCGCCAGGTAGTAGAGTGTCCCGCAGTGTATCGAGACAGACTTCCCCAGAACTTTTTTAAAGGGGAAGTAAGTGTTTATAGTTGTGTTACTGGAGTGGTAGTTTTCATGCATGGTGCTTTGACAAGAAAATAGTGAAATTGGAAAAAATGTAGCTTAGACATTGAAGCTTATTGATTACAGTGGTCAAATTGATGAGATCTACTATTGACGTTTGTGTAAATAAATTATACATTTCCTTTTTCCATAGCCAGAGGTTGAATCATTATGTGACAACCAATTTTTTCATTTCATTTCAAGCTAGAAGTTTCAGTTTTCTAAATAGTTTCTTACATTTTTCATATGTATATATATGTATGTGTGTGTGTGTGTATATGTGCGTGTGTATGTGTGTGTGTGTGTGTGTGTGTGTGTATATATATATATATATATATATATATATATATATATATATATATATATATATATATATATATAAATATTATCCCTGGGGATAGGGGTGAAAGAATACTTCCCACGCATTCCTAGCGTGTCGTAGAAAGCGACTAGAGGGGACGGGAGCGGGGGGCCAGAAATCCTCCCCTCCTTGTATTTTTTTAACTTTCTAAAATGGGAAACAGAAGAAGGAGTCACGCGGGGAGTGTTCATCCTCCTCGAAGGCTCAGATTGGGGTGCCTAAATGTGTGTGGATGTAACCAATATGTGAAAAAAGGATAGATAGGTAGTATGTTTGAGGAAAGGAACCTGGATGTTTTGGCTCTGAGTGAAACGAAGCTCAAGGGTAAAGGGGAAGAGTGGTTTGGGAATGTCTTGGGAGTAAAGTCAGGGGTTAGTGAGAAGACAAGAGCAAGGAAAGGAGTAGCAATACTCCTGAAACAGGAGTTGTGGGAGTATGTGATAGAATGTAAGAAAGTAAATTCTCGATTAATATGGGTAAAACTGAAAGTTGATGGAGAGAGATGGGTGATTATTGGTGCATATGCACCTGGGCATGAGAAGAAAGATCATGAGAGGCAAGTGTTTTGGGAGCAGCTGAATAAGTGTGTTAGTGGTTTTGATGCACGAGACCGGGTTATAGTGATGGGTGATTTGAATGCAAAGGTGAGTAATGTGGCAGTTGAGGGAATAATTGGTATACATGGGGTGTTCAGTGTTGTAAATGGAAATGGTGAAGAGCTTGTAGATCTATGTGCTGAAAAAGGACTGATGATTGGGAATACCTGGTTTAAAAAGCGAGATATACATAAGTATACTTATGTAAGTAGGAGTGATGGCCAGAAAACGTTATTGGATTACGTGTTAATTGACAGGCGCGCGAAAGAGAGACTTTTGGATGTTAATGTGCTGAGAGGTGCAACTGGAGGGATGTCTGATCATTATCTTGTGGAGGCTAAGGTGAAGATTTGTATGGGTTTTCAGAAAAGGAGAGTGAATGTTGGGGTGAAGAGAGTGGTCAGAGTAAGTGAGCTTGGGAAGGAGACTTGTGTGAGGAAGTACCAGGAGAGACTGAGTACAGAATGGAAAAAGGTGAGAACAATGGAAGTAAGGGGAGTCGGGGAGGAATGGGATGTATTTAGGGAATCAGTGATGGATTGCGCAAAAGATGCTTGTGGCATGAGAAGAGTGGGAGGTGGGTTGATTAGAAAGGGTAGTGAGTGGTGGGATGAAGAAGTAAGAGTATTAGTGAAAGAGAAGAGAGAGGCATTTGGACGATTTTTGCAGGGAAAAAATAAAATTGAGTGGGAGATGTATAAAAGAAAGAGACAGGAGGTCAAGAGAAAGGTGCAAGAGGTGAAATAAAGGACAAATGAGAGTTGGGGTGAGAGAGTATCATTAAATTTTAGGGAGAATGAAAAGATGTTCTGGAAGGAGGTAAATAAAGTGCGTAAGACAAGGGAGCAAATGGGAACTTCAGTGAAGGGCGCAAATGGGGAGGTGATAACAAGTAGTGGTGATGTGAGAAGGAGATGGAGTGAGTATTTTGAAGGTTTGTTGAATGTGTTTGATGATAGAGTGGCAGATATAGGGTGTTTTGGTCGAGGTGGTGTGCAAAGTGAGAGGGTTAGGGAAGATGATTTGGTAAACAGAGAAGAGGTAGTAAAAGCTTTGCGGAAGATGAAAGCCGGTAAGGCAGCAGGTTTGGATGGTATTGCAGTGGAATTTATTAAAAAAGGGGTGACTGTATTGTTGACTGGTTGGTAAGGTTATTTAATGTATGTATGACTCATGGTGAGGTGCCTGAGGATTGGCGGAATGCGTGCATAGTGCCACTGTACAAAGGCAAAGGGGATAAGAGTGAGTGCTCAAATTACAGAGGTATAAGTTTGTTGAGTATTCCTGGGAAATTATACGGGAGGATATTGATTGAGAGGGTGAAGGCATGTACAGAGCATCAGATTGGGGAATAGTAGTGTGGTTTCAGAAGTGGTAGAGGATGTGTGGATCAGGTGTTTGCTTTGAAGAATGTATGTGAGAAATACTTAGAAAAGCAAATGGATTTGTATGTAGCATTTATGGATCTGGAGAAGGCATATGATAGAGTTGATAGAGATGCTCTGTGGAAGGTATTAAGAATATATGGTGTGGGAGGCAAGTTGTTAGAAGCAGTGAAAAGTTTTTATCGAAGATGTAAGGCATGTGTACGTGTAGGAAGAGAGGAAAGTGATTGGTTCTCAGTGAATGTAGGTTTGCTGCAGGGGTGTGTGATGTCTCCATGGTTGTTTAATTTGTTTATGGATGGGGTTGTTACGGAGGTGAATGCAAGAGTTTTGGAAAGAGGGGCAAGTATGAAGTCTGTTGGGGATGAGAGAGCTTGGGAAGTGAGTCAGTTGTTGTTCGCTGATGATACAGCGCTGGTGGCTGATTCATGTGAGAAACTGCAGAAGCTGGTGACTCAGTTTGGTAAAGTGTGTGAAAGAAGAAAGTTAAGAGTAAATGTGAATAAGAGCAAGGTTATTAGGTACAGTAGGGTTGAGGGTCAAGTAAATTGGGAGGTGAGTTTGAATGGAGAAAAACTGGAGGAAGTGAAGTGTTTTACATATCTGGGAGTGGATCTGGCAGCGGATGGAACCATGGAAGCGGAAGTGGATCATAGGATGGGGGAGGGGGCGAAAATCTGGGAGCCTTGAAGAATGTGTGGAAGTCGAGAACATTATCTCGGAAAGCAAATATGGGTATGTTTGAAGGAATAGTGGTTCCAACAATGTTGTATGGTTGCGAGACGTGGGCTATGGATAGAGTTGTGCGCAGGAGGATGGATGTGCTGGAAATGAGATGTTTGAGGACAATATGTGGTGTGAGGTGGTTTGATCGAGTAAGTAACGTAAGGGTAAGAGAGATGTGTGGAAATAAAAAGAGCGTGGTTGAGAGAGCAGAAGAGGGTGTTTTGAAATGGTTCGGGCACATGTAGAGAATGAGTGAGGAAAGATTGACCAAGAGAATATATGTGTCGGAGGTGGAGGGAACGAGAAGTGGGAGACTAAATTGGAGGTGGAAAGATGGAGTGAAAAAGATTTTGTGTGATCGGGGCCTGAACATGCAGGAGGGTGAAAGGAGGGCAAGGAATAGAGTGAATTGGAGCGATGTGGTATACCGGGGTTGACGTGCTGTCAGTGGATTGAATCAAGGCATGTGAGGCGTCTGGGGTAAACCATGGAAAGCTGTGTAGGTATGTATATTTGCGTGTGTGGACGTATGTATATACATGTGTATGGGGGTGGGTTAGGCCATTTCTTTCGTCTGTTTCCTTGCGCTACCTCGCAAACGCGGGAGACAGCGACAAAGCAAAAAAAAAAAAAAAAAATATATATATATATATATATATATATATATATATATATATATATATATATATATATATATATATATATATATATATATATATATATATATATATATATATATATACATATATATATATTTATATATATATATATATATATATATATATATATATATATATATATATATATATATATATATATATATATATATAAATATATATATATATATATGTATATATATATATATATATATATATACATATATATATAAAGATGTTTTGGAAGGAGGTAAATAAAGTGCGAGAAACAAGGGAACAAATGGGAACTTCAGTGAAGGGGGCTAATGGGGAGGTGATAACAAGTAGTAGTGATGTGAGAAGGAGATGGAGTGAGTATTTTGAAGGTTTGTTGAATGTGCTTGATGATAGAGTGGCAGATATAGGGTGTTTTGGTCGAGGTGGTGCGCAAAGTGAGAGAGGTAGGGAAAATGATTTGGTAAACATAGAAGAGGTAGTAAAAGCTTTGCGGAAGATGAAAGCCGGCAAGGCAGCGGGTTTGGATGGTATTGCAGAGGAATTTATTAAGAAAAGGGGGTGACTGTATTATTGACTGGTTGGTAAGGTTATTTAATGCATGTATGATTCATGGTGAGGTTCCTGAGGATTGGCGGAATGCTTGCATAGTGCCATTGTACAAAGGCAAAGGGGATAAGAGTGAGTGCTCAAATTACAGAGGTATAAGTTTGTTGAGTATTCCTGGTAAATTATATGGGAGGGTATTGATTGAGAGGGTGTAGGCATGTACAGAGCATAAGACTGGGGAAGAGCAGTGTGGTTTCAGAAGTGGTAGAGGATTTGTGGATCAGGTGTTTTCTTTGAAGAATGTATATGCGAAATACTTAGAAAAGCAAATGGATTTGTATGTAGCATTTATGGATCTGGAGAAGGCATATGATAGAATTGATAGAGATGCTCTGTGGAAGGTATTAAGAATATAAGATGTAGGAGGCAAGTTGTTAGAAGCAGTGAAAAGTTTTTATCGAGGATGTAAGGCATGTGTACATGTAGGAAGAGAGGAAAGTGATTGGTTCTCAGAGAATGTGGGTTTGCGGCTGGGGTGTGTGATGTCTCCATGGTTGTTTGATTTGTTTATGGATGGGGTTGTTAGGAAGGTGAATGCAAGGGTTTTGGAAAGAGGGGCAAGTATGCAGTCTGTTGTGGATGAGAGAGCTTAGAAAGTGAGTCAGTTGTTGTTCGCTGATGATACAGCGCTTGTGGCTGATTCATGTGAGAAACTGCAGAAGCTAGTGACTGAGTTTGGTAAAGTGTGTGAAAGAAGAAAGTTGAGAGTAAATGCAAATAAGAGTAAGGTTATTAGGTACAGTAGGGTTAAGGGTCAAGTAATTTGGGAGGTAAGTTTGAATGTAAAAAAAACTGAAGGAAATGAAGTGTTTTAGATATCTGGGAGTAGATTTCGCAGCGGATGGAACCATGGAAGCGTAAGTGAATCATAGGGTGGGGGAGGGGGCCAAAAATTTTGGGAGCCTTGAAGAATGTTTGGAAGTCGAGAACATTATCTCGAAAAGCAAAAATGGGTATGTTTGAAGGAATAGTGGTTCCAACAATGTTGTATGGTTGCGAGGCGTGGGCTATGGATAGAGTTTTGCGCAGGAGGTTGGATGTGCTGGAAATGAGATGTTTGAGGACAATATGTGGTATGAGGTGGTTTGATCGGGTAACTAATAATAGGGTAAGAGAGATGTGTGGTAAAAAAAAAACAAGTGTGGTTGAGAGAGCAGAAGAGGGTGTTTTGAAACCATATACATATATATATATATATATATATATATATATATATATATATATATATATATGGTTTCGGCAATTGGAGAGAATGAGTGAGGAAAGATTGACAAACAGGATATATGTGTCAGACGTGGAGGGAAAGAGAAGTGGGAGACCAAATTGGAGGTGGGAAGACGGAGCGAAAAAGATTTTGAGTGATCGGTGCCTAAACATGCAGGAGGGTGAAAGGCGTGCAAGGAATAGAGTGAATTGGAACGATGTGGTATACCAGGGTCGACGTGCTGTCAATGGATTGAATCAGGGCATGTGAAGCGTCTCGGGTAAACCATGGAAAGTTGTGTGGGGCCTGGATGTGGAGGGTGAGCTGTGGTTTCGGGCATTACTGCGTGACAGCTGGAGACTGAGTGTGAACGAATGGGGCCTTCGTTGTCTTTTCCTAGCGCTACCTCCCACACATCAGGGGGGAGGGGGATGTCATTCCATGTTTGGCGAGGTGGCGATGGGAATGAATAAAGGCAGACAGTGTGAATTGTGTGCATGTGTATATGTATGTGTCTGTGTGTGTATATATATGTGTACATTGAGATGTATGGGTATGTATATTTGCGTGTGTGGACGTGTATATATATATACATGTGTTTGGGGGTGGGTTGGGCCATTTTTTTCGTCAGTTTCCTTGCGCTACCTGGCAGGAGCGGGAAACAGCGACAAAGCAGAATAAATATAATTGAATGAATATATATATATATATATATATATATATATATATATATATATATATATATATATATATATATATATATATATATATATAATTTGAGCACTCACTGTTATCCCCTTTGACTTTGTACAATGGCACTATGCACGCATTCCGCCAATTCTCAGGCACCTCACCATGAATCATACATACATTAGATAACCTTACCAACCATATATATATATATATATATATATATATATATATATATATATATATATATATATATATATATATATATATATATATATATATATATATATATATATATATATTATTTTATTTACTTATTTTGCTTTGTCGCTGTCTCCCGCGTTTGCGAGGTAGCGCAAGGAAACAGACGAAAGAAATGGCCCAACCCACCCCCATACACAATGTACACACACACACGCCCACACAGGCATATATACATACCTATACATCTCATTGTACACATATATATACTCACACAGACACATACATATATACCCATGCACACAATTCACACTGTCTGCCCCTATTCATTCCCATCGCCACCTCGCCACACATGGAATACCATCCCTCTCCCCCCTCATGTGTGCTAGGTAGAACTTGGAAAGGACAACAAAGGCCCCATTCGTTCACACAGTCTCCAGCTGTCACGCAATGGTGCCCGAAACCACAGCTCCCTTTCCACATCCAGGCCCCACACAACTTTCCATGGTTTACCCCAGACGCTTCACATGCCCTGATTCAATCCACTGACAGCACGTCAACCCCGGTATACTACATCGATCCAATTCACCCTATTTCTTGCACGCCTTTCACCCTCCATCTTTCCACCTCCAATTTGGTCTCCCACTTCTCGTTCCCTCCACCTCCGACACATATATCCTCCTGGTCTATCTTTCCTCACTCATTCTCTCCATGTGCCCAAACCATTTCAAAACACCCTCCTCTCCTCTCTCAACCACGCTCTTTTTATTTCCACACATCTCTCTTACCCTTACATTACTTACTCGATCAAACCACCTCACACCACACATTGTCCTCAAACATCTCATTTCCAGCACATCCACCCTCCGGCGCACAACTCTATCCATAGCCCAAGCCTCGCAACCATACAACATTGTTGGAACCACTATTTCTTCAAATATACCCAATTTTGCTTTCCGAGATAATGTTCTCGACTTCCACACATTCTTCAAGGCTCCCAGAATTTTCGCCCCCTCCCCCACCCTATGATCCACTTCCGCTTCCATGGTTCCATCCGCTGCCAGCTCCACTCCCAGATATCTAAAACACTTCACTTCCTCCAGTTTTTCTCCATTCAAACTCACCTCCCAATTGACTTGACCCTCAACCCTACTGTACCTACTATATATATATATAGTAGGGTTGAGGGTCAAGTCAATTGGGAGGTAAGTTTGAATGGAGAAAAACTGGAGGAAGTAAAGTGTTTTAGATATCTGGGAGTGGATCTGGCAGCGGATGGAACCATGGAAGCGGAAGTGACTCATAGGGTGGGGGAGGGGGCGAAAATCCTGGGAGCCTTGAAGAATGTGTGGAAGTCGAGAACATTATCTCGGAAAGCAAAAATGGGTATGTTTGAAGGAAGGAATATTCTTACTTTTTTCATATGTATATATATGTATATGTGTGTGTGTGTGTGTGTGTGTGTGTGTGTGTGTGAGAGAGTAGGAACAGATCTCTTTACGGACCATGCCCTTGCAGGGACTGTAGATAAGTTACATGTCTTAGACGTGGACGTTGTGTTAGGCAATGACCTAGCGGGTGGGAAGATGAACCCAGTGCCGGTGTTGCCTACGGGCCCGGTGGAGTCCACGGAGGTAGTGCAGCTTGAGGAAGAGGTACCAGACCTATTTCCCGTGTGCGCAGTTACCCGGTCCATGTCCGCTACGAAAGCAAGTTGCAAGCCCCAGGAGACCGAGCGTGAGGCAGGAAAACTACAGTCACTGCCCGAGAGTGAGACCAGCGAGAAGAAGCTGTGTAATACCCTCTCCCCTGGTATAGACTCCGTTGAAACGCAGGAAGTTAAGACTCTCCCCCCGATTGAGACCAGCGAGAGGAAGCTGTGTGATACCCTCTCTCCTGGTATAGCCTCCGTTGAGACAGAGGACTTAAAGACTCTTCATGAGAGTGAGGCCAGCGAGTGGGAGCTGTGTGATACCCTCTCCCCTGGTGTAGCCTCCGTGGAGACAAGGGACCTAAAGACTCTGCATGCGAGTGAGACTAGCGAGAGGAAGCTGTGTGATACCCTCTCCCCTGGTGTAGACTCCGTTAAGACGGAGAAATTGAAGTCTCTCCCTATGAGTGAGTCTAGTGAGAGGGAGCTGTGTGATACCCTCTCCCCTGGTGTAGACTCCGTTGAGACTGAGAGTTTGTCTCGCTCCCATTCAAGAGAGAAGACTCTCCATGTGAATGAAATTAGTGAGGAGAAGCTGTGTGATACCTCCCATGCTGATTTCGAGTCCGAACGAGATTCAGTGGGCGAGACTGAGGATTTGTCTCGCGCCCATTCAAGAGAGAAGACTCTCCATGAGGATGAGATGAGTGAGAAGATGTGTGATACCTCCTGTGCCGGTCACGAGTCCGTACAAGAATCAGTGGATGAGACTGAGGATTTGTCTCGCACCCATTCAAGAGAGACTCAGGAACGGAGGACAATATGGCCTGACGAACGATCTCGTTTAAGAAGGTTTGAGGCGGGCGACGAGGTGTTACTTCTACTACCGCGACCAGTTCAACCCTTGGCTGCCCGGTTTCAGGGTCTCTACACCATTATCTGGAGTGTAGGAGACTCAAATTACCTTGTCTCTATCCCCGATAGGCGCAGAGGTTGGAGATTATGCCACATCAACGTGCCTAAGCCATGTGTCAGTCGTGATCCTCCCCCTTTGGAACCGACTGTGCCAGTCTGCATCATCCAACGTCCAGCGGCAGCCGTGTGTGAGGAAGTCGACGACGTAGCTGCGAGTCTCTCGGAGACCTGGGACCCGGGCGGAGGAGTGAGAGAACTGAAGTGTTACTCGGATATGGTTGGGTACTGTAGGATGTCATTGTAAATTTTGCAAAACTCGCAATCCCCTCTGATATGCTTTCTTCTCTTCCTACACGTACACATGCCTTACCTCCTCAATAAAAACTTTTCACTGCTTCTAACAACTTGCCTCCCACACCATATATTCTAAATACCTTCCACAGAGCATCTCTATCAACTCTATCATATGCCTTCTCCAGATCCATAAATGCTACATACAAATCCATTTGTTTTTCTAAGTAATTCTCGCATACATTCTTCAAAGCAAACACCTGATCCACACATCCTCTACCACTTCTGAAACCACACTGCTCTTCCCCAATCTGATGCTCTGTACATGCCTTCACCCTCTCAATCAATACCCTCCCATATAATTTACCAGGAATACTCAACAAACTTATACCTCTGTAATTTGAGCACTCACTCTTATCCCCTTTGCCTTTGTACAATGGCACTATGCAAGCATTCCGCCAATCCTCAGGCACCTCACCATGAATCATACATACATTAAATAACCTTACCAACCAGTCAACAATACAGTCACCCCCTTTTTTAATGAATTCCACTGCAACGCCATCCAAACCCGCTGCTTTGCCGGCATTCATCTTCCGCAAAGCTTTTACTACCTCTTCTCTATTTACCATATCATTTTCCCTAACCCTCTCACTTTGCACACCACCTCGACCAAGACATCCCACATCTGCCACTCTATCATCAAACACATTCAACAGACCTTCAAAATACTCACTCCATCTCCTTCTCACATCACCACTACTTGGTATCACCTCCCCATTAGCCCCCATCACTGAAGTTCCCATTTGCTCCCTTGTCTTACGCACTTTATTTACCTCCTTCCAAAACATCTTTTTATTCTCCCTGAAATTTAATAATACTCTCTCACCCCAACTCTCATTTGCCCTCTTTTTCACCTCTTGCACCTTTCTTTTGACCTCCTGCCTCTTTCTTTTATACCTCTCCTATTCATTTGCATTTTTTTCCTGCAAAAATCGTTCAAATGCCTCTCTCTTCTCTTTCACTAATAATCTTACTTCTTTATCCCACCACTCACTACCTTTTCTAATCAACCGACCTCCCACTCTTCTCATGCCACAAGCATCCTTTGCGCAATTCATAACTGCTTCCCTAAATACATCCCATTCCTCCCCCACTCCCCTTACCTCCTTTGTTCTCACCTTTTTCCATTCTGTACTCAGTCTCTCTGGTACTTCCTCACACAAGTCTCCTTCCCAAGCTCACTTACTCTCACCACTCTCTTCACCCCACCATTCACTCTTCTTTTCTGAAAACCCCCACAAATCTTCACCTTTGCTTCCACAAGATAATGATCAGACATCCCTCCAGTTGCACCTCTCAGCACATTAACATCCAAAAGTCTCTCTTTCGTGCGTCTCAATTAACACGTAATCCAATAACGCTCTCTGGCCATCTCTCCTACTTACATACGTATACTTATGTATATCTCGCTTTTTAAACCAGGTATTCCCAATCATCAGTCCTTTTTCAGCACATAAATCTACAAGCTCTTCACCATTTCCATTTACAACACTGAACACTCTATGTATACCAATTATTCCCTCAACTGCTACATTACTCACCTTTGCATTCAAATCACCCATCACTATAACCCGGTCTCGTGCATCAAAACCACTAACACACTCATTCAGCTGCTCCCAAAACACTTGCCTCTCATGATCTTTCTTCTCATGCCCAGGTGCATATGCACCAATAATCACCCACCTCTCTCCATCAATATATATATATATATATATATATATATATATATATATATATATATATATATATATATATATATATATATATATATATATATATATTCTTTTATTATTATCATACTCAGTCTGTTTCGTACAAGGCTACTTAAAAGGGTGAGAGCAGGGAACTGGAAATCCTCCTTTCCAGTTCTACCTTTCCAAAAGAAAGAACAGACAAGGGGGCCAAGTGAAGATCTTCCCTCTCAAGCTTAGTCATCCGTTCTTGACGCTACCTCGCTTGTGCGGGTAATGGTGAATATGTATGAAAAAAATATATGTATCTATATACAAATTTTAATAGTATGTCTGTGATATCAAATTCAGTGTTGTAGATATTTCATAATCCTCTTGATAATTTTATATATAAAAAGACTCTGTAAAGAGAGCCTCTGACTTGTGTGCAAAGATTATGAAAATACCAGAAAATTGTCATAAAAGTCAGAATCTTTCATTCATAAAAGCTCATAACGTTTCTCTGCCGTAGCAAAATATTATTTTGAGAGACACGTGGCTGAAAACCAGTAACATAATTTTGTAAGGGAAACAACACCATAATTGTTCCTGCATCTGAATATTACCTCTCATGTCTGCACTATTCTTATTAAAACTATGATTACGAGTGTATTGGTTAGCAATGTCATTACGAGTGCATTGGTTAGCAATGTCATTACGAGTGTATTGGTTAGCAATGTCATTACGAGTGTATTGGTTAGCAATGTCATTACGAGTGTATTGGTTAGCAATGTCATTACGAGTGTATTGGTTAGCAATGTCATTACGAGTGTATTGGTTAGCAATGTCATTACGAGTGTATTGGTTAGCAATGTCATTACGAGTGTATTGGTTAGCAATGTCATTACGAGTGTATTGGTTAGCAATGTCATTACGAGTGTATTGGTTAGCAATGTCATTACGAGTGTATTGGTTAGCAATGTCATTACGAGTGTATTGGTTAGCAATGTCATTACGAGTGCATTGGTTAGCAATGTCATTACGAGTGTATTGGTTAGCAATGTCATTACGAGTGCATTGGTTAGCAATGTCATTACGAGTGCATTGGTTAGCAATGTCATTACGAGTGTATTGGTTAGCAATGTCATTACGAGTGTATTGGTTAGCAATGTCATTACGAGTGTATTGGTTAGCAATGTCATTACGAGTGTATTGGTTAGCAATGTCATTGGTGATCTTCCGAGGAAAGGATTAGCTGTGTTATGCATGGCAGAGAGTAAAACATAATAACGTTTTCTAAATACAAACTAAAGCTTTCTCTAGGATTATGATATGACTGAAAATATAGAATATAAATAGAAAAAGAACATTGCATAGAAAAAGTAAGTTAATATGTTCTGGCTGATGAATATATCTAGTTGACCTCCCGTACCCTCTGCTCTGTTACCTGTGACCCCGGTGGTTAGATGTGACCTGGTGACCTCCCCTGACCCCTGCAGTTACATGAGACACTGAAGGTCGACGGTGACCTAGTGACCTCCTTCCTCCTCATCCATCACATGTAATCCTCAAAACCTGGTTGAAAATATCGAGTCCATAAAGGAATTGAAAAAAGAAAATCTGTGTTTTACGTATCTGCAACATGGAGTTATAGCCATGAAAGAAATGCATTAAGAATGAGAGAGTAGCTTATGATATCTATCATAGAACTATACAACGTATATGGTTAGAATCAGATATAATATCTGAAGTAAACCTTGATAAGTCCTGCCAATTCCCGAGGTAGTGACATACACTGCTTGTATGTCTGACGCCTTCCATCGCTGGCATTTCGTAAAATATTTACACAATTACCCTGGTCACACCACTGACCCTGGCGGGCACCAGATATACAAGGGACACTGTCTCCAGCGTCAACTTGTCTGTATCACCTGAGACCACATGAACTTTTCTTAAACAGCTGAGCAGAAGCTCAGGACATGATTACCAGTGATGTCGTAAGCTAAGCTTGGCTCCTTGCAAGTGGGAGAGGCTGCCGTCTGTTCTTACGAAACATTATAGTGAAAATCCAAGCCAGGAAGAAGCGTCAAGAACACTTGCCTGTGAGTAACGAAACTGAAATAATAAGTAAATTACGAAAAGCACGATTTCGTCTGTGTTCCAGAGACAAGTGTTGCATGTTACCTGAACAAGTCAAGTACTACTAACATATCAAGAGCAATTAACCTTCATGTGTCTCTAAGACTATTTAGTTGCAAGTTATATATCATCACCAGAATCACCCACCAGCGCGTCCAAGTCGACGGTACTGCACGATGGAACCTGAACCAAACATAATTGCTTGGAGAGTTTGTGTCCTTCGTGCTCATCTCCAGGGTGCAGCTCCTCCCAGCCAAAGTAATACATCTGCAGCAGCAGTAAGTCAGGCAAGTGCTCTGCCTTGTTGCTCACACGTTATTAATGTAGTGAACACAGGAGACTGGCGGGCTGCTGCTGCAGTCAAGAAATTGCGCTACTTCTCTGGTTGAACATAGACGATAGAAACCAAGTGATATGCTCTCTCTCTCTCTCTCTCTCTCTCTCTCTCTCTCTCTCTCTCTCTCTCTCTCTCTCTCTCTCTCTCTCTCTCTCTCTCTCTCTCTCTCTCTCTCTCTCTCTCTCTCTCTCTCTCTCTCTCTCTCTCTCTCTCTCTCTCTCTCTCTCTCTCTCTCTCTCTCTCTCTCTCTTCATTACTGTGGGAAACACACTTGTCGAATAATACTTTACTAAACACAAACATACGACTGATGTCAAGGAGGTAAAGTACAACCAGAGGTATTCTCCTCATCCTGCCAAGGCCCTGAGCAAAACATTAAAGTGAAGATGAAAAAAAGGAAAAAGATAAAGAACTAATCCAGCGGTTTCTGTATAGGTATAATGTCTGCATGTGAAAAGGAAAAGGATGGGGAATATTGAGAGAAGCAAGAGAATGTACGTTGGTTGTATAGAGAAAACAAACATCCATCACAGCAGATGTTTGGTGAGATGCCAATCATCATCACACAGTTGACATGTGCAGTACGTAGGACTTGCATGGACAAGCTGATGTTGGAGGCACACAAGCAGCCAGTTTAGCGGGAGAGAGAGAGAGAGCGCCGATGTGGTGTAGGGAAAGTGGATCAAGTCTTCCGGTCAGCCTGGGAAAGTGAGTACATATCTATAGTATCGGCAAGCATTAGACATCTGCGCCGTCGGTGAAGTATATCCAACACAACATCCCAACAGGACGTTAACAGAACACCTGGTACACAACACAACATCCCAGCAGGATGTAAACAGAATACCTGGTACACAACACAACATCCCAGCAGGATGTTAACAGAACACCTCGTACACAGCACAACATCCCAGCAGGATGTTAACAGAACACCTCGTACACAACACAACATCCCAGCAGGACGTTAACAGAACACCTGGTACACAACACAACATCCCAGCAGGATGTTAACAGAACACCTCGTACACAACACAACATCCCAGCAGGACGTTAACAGAACACCTCGTACACAACACAACATCCCAGCAGGACGTTAACAGAACACCTGGTACACAACACAACATCCCAGCAGGATGTTAACAGAACACCTCGTACACAACACAACATCCCAGCAGGATGTTCACAGAACACCTCGTACACAACACAACATCCCGAAACCAAATCGATAATTGTAGCATAAAGATGACATGACCTTCATACCTACAACATGTGTTTAATGTGTTTCCTGACGTACCCCCTCCCGCTACATAAAGCGTAGAAGACCGGAGCCACAGCACATCTATAAGACGACGGAAGTCCTTCAACACCACCTCACAGGAATCCCAGAGAAACTGATGCTTAGGAATTCAAAAATCAAAACCTTGAGATGAATGTTGCTATAGTGACCAACGTATCTCTCAAGCGCTGGTGGCTGGAGACCTGAGGAGGCAAGCCAACACGCACATCAAAAGACTATGATCATCTACATATATATATATATATATATCATATATATATAGAGAGAGACAGGAGGTCAAGAGAAAGGTGCAAGAGGTGAAAAAAAGGGCAAATGAGAGTTGGGGTGAGAGAGTATCATTAAATTTTAGGGAGAATAAAAAGATGTTCTGGAAGGAGGTAAATAAAGTGCGTAAGACAAGGGAGCACATGGGAACTTCAGTGAAGGGCGCAAATGGGGAGGTGATAACAAGTAGTGGTGATGTGAAAAGGAGATGGAGTGAGTATTTTGAAGGTTTGTTGAATGTGTTTGATGATAGAGTGGCAGATATAGGGTGTTTTGGTCGAGGTGGTGTGCAAAGTGAGAGGGTTAGGGAAAATGATTTGGTAAACAGAGAAGAGGTAGTGAAAGCTTTGCGGAAGATGGAGTGAAAAAGATGGAGTGAAAAAGATTGGAGGTGGAAAGATGGAGTGAAAAAGATTTTGTGTGATCGGGGCCTGAACATGCAGGAGGGTGAAAGGAGGGCAAGGAATAGAGTGAATTGGAGCGATGTGGTATACCGGGGTTGACGTGCTGTCAGTGGATTGAATCAAGGCATGTGAAGCGTCTGGGGTAAACCATGGAAAGCTGTATAGGTATGTATATTTGCGTGTGTGGACGTATGTATATACATGTGTATGGGGGGGGGGGGGGGTTGGGCCATTTCTTTCGTCTGTTTCCTTGCGCTACCTCGCAAACGCGGGAGACAGCGACAAAGTATAAGAAAAAAAAAAAAATATATATATATATATATATATATATATATATATATATATATATATATATATATATATATATATATATTATCCCTGGGGATAGGGGGGAGAGAATACTTCCCACGTATTCCCTGCGTGTCGTAGAAGGCGACTAAAAGGGAAGGGAGCGGGGGGCTGGAAATCCTCCCCTCGTTTTTTTTTTTTTTTTTTTTTTTTTTTTTTTTTTTTTTTTCCAAAGGAAGGAACAGAGGAGGGGGCCGGGTGAGGATGTTCCCTCAAAGGCCCAGTCCTCTGTTCTTGGCGCTACCTCGCTATCGCGGGAAATGGTGAATAGTATGAAAAAAAAAAAAAAAAAATATATATATATATATATATATATATATATATATATATATATATATATATATATATATTATATTTTGCTTTGTCGCTGTCTCCTGCGTTAGAGAGGTAGCGCAAGGAAACAGACGAAAGAATAGCCCAACCCACCCATATACACATGAATATACATACATGTGCACACACGCAAATATACATACCTATACATCTCAACGTATACATATATATACACACACAGACATATACATATATTCACATGTACATAATTCATACTGTCTGCCTTTATTCATTCCCATCACCACCTCGCCACACATGAAATAACAACTCCCTTCCCCCTCATGTGTGCGAGGTAGCGCTAGAAAAGACAACAAAGGCCCCATTCGTTTACACTCAGTCTCTAGCTGTCATGTAATAATGTACCGAAACCACAGCTCCCTTTCCACATCCAGGCCCCACAGAACTTTCCATGGTTTACCCCAGACGCTTCAAATGCCCTGGTTCAATCCAATGACAGCATGTCCACCCCGGTATACCACATCATTCCAACTCACTCTTTTCCTTGCACGCCTTTCACCCTCCTGCATGTTCAGGGAGGTGAATGCAAGAGTTTTGGAAAGAGGGGCAAGTATGCAGTCTGTTGTGGATGAGAGAGCTTAGGAAGTGAGTCAGTTGTTGTTCGCTGATGATACAGCGCTGGTGACAGATTCATGTGAGAAACTGCAGAAGCTGTTGACTGAGTTTGGTAAAGTGTGTGAAAGAAGAAAGTTAAGAGTAAATGTGAATGAGAGCAAGGTTATTAGGTACAGTAGGGCTCAGTGTCAAATTAATTGGGAGGTAAGTTTGAATGGAGAACAACTAGAGAAAGTGAGGTGTTTTAGAAATCTGGGAGTGGATTTGGCAGCGGATTGAATCATGGAAGCGGAAGTGAATCATGGGGTGTGGGAGGGGGCGAAAATTCTGAGAGCGTTGAAGAATATGTGGAAGTCGAGAACATTATCTCAGAAAGCAAAAATGGGTATGTTTGAAGGAATAGTGGTTCCAACAATGTTGTATGGTTGCGAAGCGTGGGCTATGGGTAGAGTTGTGCGGAGGAGGGTGGATGTGCTGGAAATGAGATGTTTGAGGACAATATGTGCTGTGAGGTGGTTTTATCGAGTAAGTAACGTAAGGGCAGGAGAGCTGTGTGGTAATAAAAAGAGTGTGGTTGAGAGAGCAGAAGAGGGTGTTTTGAAATGGTTTGGTCACATGGAGAGAATGAGTGTGGAAAGATTGTCCAAGAGGATATATGTGTCAGAGGTGGAGGGAACGAGGAGAAGTGGGAGACCAAATTGGAGGTGGAAAGATGGAGTAAAAAAGATTTTGAGTGATCGTGGCCTGAACATGCAGGAGGGTGAAAGGCTTGCAAGGAATAGACTTAATTGGAACAATGTGTTATACCGGGGTCGACGTGCTGTCAATGGATTGAACGAGGGCATGTGAAACGTCTTGGGTAAACCATGGACAATTCTGTTGGGCCTGGATGTGGAAAGGGAGTTGTGGTTTCGGCGCATTATTACATGACAGCTAGAGACTGAGTGTGAACGAATGTGGCATTAGTTGTCTTTTCCTAGCGCTACCTCACGCACATGCGGGGGGGAGGGGGTTGTTATTTCATATGTTGGGAGGTCGCGATGGAATGAATAAAGGCAGACAGTATGAATTATGTACATGTGTATATATGTATATGTCTGTGTGTGTATATATATATGTATAGGTTCAGATGTATAGGTATGTGTATTTGCGTGTGTGGACGTATATGTATATATATGTGTATGTGCGTGGGTAGGGCCATTCTTTCGTCTATTTCCTTGCGCTACCTCGCTAACGTGGGAGACAGCGACAGAGCAAACTAATGATAATAATAACAATATATATATATATGTATATATATATATATATATATATATATATATATATATATATATATATATATATATATATATATATATATATATATATATATATATATATATATATATATATATATATATAAAAAGATGTTCTGGAAGGAGGTAAATAAAGTGCGTAAGACAAGGGAGCAAATGGGAACTTCAGTGAAGGGCGCAAATGGGGAGGTGATAACAAGTAGTGGTGATGTGAGAAGGAGATGGAGTGAGTATTTTGAAGGTTTGTTGAATGTGTTTGATGATAGAGTGGCAGATATAGGGTGTTTTGGTCGAGGTGGTGTGCAAAGTGAGAGGGTTAGGGAAAATGATTTGGTAAACAGAGAAGAGGTAGTGAAAGCTTTGCGGAAGATGAAAGCCGGCAAGGCAGCAGGTTTGGATGGTATTGCAGTGGAATTTATTAAAAAAGGGGGTGACTGTATTGTTGACTGGTTGGTAAGGTTATTTAATGTATGTATGACTCATGGTGAGGTGCCTGAGGATTGGCGGAATGCGTGCATAGTGCCATTGTACAAAGGCAAAGGGGATAAGAGTGAGTGCTCAAATTACAGAGGTATAAGTTTGTTGAGTATTCCTGGTAAATTATATGGGAGAGTATTGATTGAGAGGGTGAAGGCATGTACAGAGCATCAGATTGGGGAAGAGCAGTGTGGTTTCAGAAGTGGTAGAGGATGTGTGGATCAGGTGTTTGCTTTGAAGAATGTATGTGAGAAATACTTATATATACTCACTTTTATCCCCTTTGCCTTTGTACAATGGCTCTATGCAAGCATTCCACCAATCCTCAGGCACCTCATCATGAGTCATTCATACTTTAAATAACCTTACCAACCAGTCAACAATACAGTCACCCCCTTTATTAATAAATTCTACTGCCATACCATCCAAACCCGCTGCCTTGCCAGCTTTCTCTTCCGTAAAGCTTTTACTACCTCTTCTCCGTTTACTAAATCATTCTCCCTATCCTTCTCACTTTGCACACCACCTCGACCAAAACACCTGCCACTTTATCATCAAAGACATTCAACAACCTTCAACATACTCACTCCATCTCCTTCTCACATCACCACTACTTATTATCACCTCCCCATTAGCCCTTCACTGATGTTTCCATTTGCTCCCTTGTCTTACGCGCTTTGTTTACCTGCTTCCAAAACATCTTTTCATTCTCCCTAAAATTTAATGATACTCTCTTACCCCAACTCTCATTTGCCCTCTTTTTCACCTTTTGCACCCTTCTCTTGACCTCCTGCCTCTTTCTTTGATACATCTCCCAGTCATTTGCATCGTTTCCCTGTAGTTGTCCCCTAAATGCCTCTCTCCTCTCTTTCACTGATAATCTTTTTTCTTCACTCACTCCCTCCACTCACCACACTTTATAATCTGCCCACCTCCCACGCTTCTCATGCCACAAACATCTTTTGCGCAAGCCATCACTGCTTCCCTAAATACATCCCATTCCTTCCCCACTCCCCTTATGTTCTTTGATCTCGCCTTTTTCCTTTTTATTTTCTTTTTTTACTATTCGCCATTTTCCGCATTGGCGAGGTAGCGTTAAGAACAGAGGACTGAGTCTTTGAGGGAAATCGTCACTTGGCCTCCTTCTCTGTTCCCTCTTTTGGAAAATTAAAAACGAGAGGGGAGGATTTCCAGTCCCCCGCTCCCTCCCCTTTTCGTCGCCTTCTGCGACGCGCAGGGAATGCTAGGAAATATTCTTTCTTCCCTATCCCCAGGGATAATATATATATATTTTGACAAGTCCAATGAGTAAGGGTGACACAGTTTTGATTGTGGATAAAGCTAATCATTTATCAAAAATGAAAGATCTTTTATGTGATATCATTCCATACTTTAAACTTCTAAAGGCAGTTAATTCTCACTTTTATAAATAACTGAAGTTGTTGAAAGGTAATGATTCTCTCATCATTGCCATATGCATATGGACTTATCATAACACATGAGGCAAACTTTCCAGAAAGACCCATCGTTAGTTCGGTGGGCTCCATCACCTATAAATCGTCAAATTGATAGTGTCTTTATTATGGCCACTAGTGGGTAAGATATCAGGTTCTGATATCATAAAAAATGTGGATTTCGTTAAGAAGCTTAATGATATCAACGTTGATGTTCATTTTCAACTGGTAAGTTTTGATGTTTCATCCATTTTCACAAACGCTTCATTTGATGACCTCTTAGAATATTTGACTGATGTCTTGGATGATATTGAATTACCTGTTTCAAATTCTGCTTTTATGAGATTGATTAACTTGGGTACAAAAGACTGTCTATTTCAACTGAATGGAGAATATCGTACTCAGAAATTTGGTTATTTCGATGGGTAATAACCCTCTTTCACCAGTATTAAGTAATATTTACTTGGAATTCTATGAAACAAGATTACTAAGGGATATCTTACCCTCTAAGGCAATTTGATTTAGATATGTAGATGAAGTTCCTTGTATTTGGTCAACTAATGAAAACTTACAAACATTTCTACATTTACTTAACTATTCAATACCTTCCATCAACTTTACTGGAGAAGTGGAAAAAATTTGTATACCATTTTTCAGATTCCAAGGTTCATTTGGGTAGAAACATGTTTAAGTGAAGGATACGCAGAAAACCCACCAATGATTGTTCTTATATTCATTATTACTCAGCTCAACATGACAGAGTTAACTTATCATCATTCCAGTCTATATTCGTTGGGGCATGACGCATATGCAGCTCGGAATATATTGATGATGAGTTTGAGAAGATATATTCTATTGGATCCAAGTTAAAGTATCCTAGACATTTCACTGATAAATAACTTAAGTTGGCAAAGAAATCATTTTATAGACTTAAAACCAAACCTCTCCTTGATACCATGAATCTTTAGTTCTCCCTTTCAGTGATAATTTTACATTACTTCCCAGGTTGCTTAAATCTTTAATGTAAATATAGACTTCAGCAATAACAATACTATAAAGACTATCTTAATAAAAAACGCACCAGAAAACTCTGCGGGTTGTGTTTACAAAATACCTTGTAAAGATATCTATGTTTGGAAGATTGATAAGGGTCTTTATGTTAGACCTACACAACGTAAACATAATATAAGAATAGGACAAGAATCAAATGCTTTGCTTAATCATGTTAGAAATTATGCTTATTGTACTAACTGAGGTAATGTCAATTTACTTATTTACTATAACTCCTTTACCACGAGAAATGTCATTGAATTTTTTTTTTACTAAATACACAAAGAATTGCAATATTGATATCATTGAAAGTCAATACAAATTGGATACCTTTATCGCAGGAAAAAATTCTAAACAGTTTCCTCTCTTGTCAACATAATTAAAATTTTGACAGGTATGTCAAATAACACACCAACCCGAATACCACCATACGGTAACGCTTCTTTACCAATGGCGTCTTAGGTGTCTCTTCCTAGTGTTTTTTTGCATATACTTTATCAACTGTGACCTCTTCCCCAATATATATATATATTTTTCTTTCTTTCTTTTAAACTATTTGCCATTTCCCGCGTTGGCGAGGTAGCGTTAAGAACAGAGGACTGGGCCTTTTTTGGAATATCCTCACCTGGCCCCCTCTGTTCCTTCTTTTGGAAAATTAAAAAAAAAAAACGAGAGGGGAGGATTTCCAGCCCCCCGCTCCCTCCCCTTTTAGTCGCCTTCTACGACACGCAGGGAATACGTGGGAAGTATTCTTAATCCCCTATCCCCATATATATATATTTATCAATTTATTTTTATCGTACTTTCGCTGTCTCCCGCGTTAGCGAGGTAGCGCAACGAAACAGACGAAAGACTGGCCAAACCCACCCACATACACATGTATTTACATACACGTACACACACGCACATATACATACATATCCATCTAAACGTATACATATACATATACACACAGAAATATACATTTATACATATACACACAGGCATATACATATATACATATGTACATAATTCATACTGTTTGCCCTTATTCATTTCCGTCGCCACCCCGCCACACAAGAAATGACAACTCCCTTCCCCCGCATGAGCGCGAGGTAGCGCTAGGGAAAGACAACAAAGGCCACATTCGTTCACACTCAGTCTCTAACTGTCATGTATAATGCACCGAAACCACAGCTCCCTTTACACATCCAGGCCCCATATATATATATATATATATATATATATATATATATATATATATATATATATATATATATATATATATATATATATGGATCATAGGGTAGGGGGAGGGGGCGAAAATTCTGGGAGCCTTGAAGAATGTGTGAAGTCGAGAACATTATCTCGGAAAGCAAAAATGGCTATGTTTGAAGGAATAGTGGTTCCAACAATGTTGTATGGTTGCGAGGCGTGGACTATGGATAGAGTTGTGCGCAGGAGGATGGATGTGCTGGAAATGAGATGTTTGAGGACAATGTGTGGTGTGAGGTGGTTTGATCGAGTAAGTAACGTAAGGGTAAGAGAGATGTGTGGAAATAAAAAGAGCGTGGTTGAGAGAGCAGAAGAGGGTGTTTTGAAATGGTTTGGTCACATGGAGAGAATGAGTGAGGAAAGATTGACCAAGAGGATATATGTGTCGGAGGTGGAGGGAACGAGGAGAAGAGGGAGACCAAATTGGAGGTGGAAAGATGGAGTGAAAAAGATTTTGTGTGATCGGGGCCTGAACATGCAGGAGGGTGAAAGGAGGGCAAGGAATAGAGTGAATTGGAGCGATGTGGTATACCGGGGTTGACGTGCTGTCAGTGGATTGAATCAAGGCATGTGAAGCGTCTGGGGTAAACCATGGAAAGCTGTGTAGGTATGTATATTTGCGTGTGTGGACGTATGTATATACATGTGTATGGGGGTGGGTTGGGCCATTTCTTTCGTCTGTTTCCTTGCGCTACCTCGCAAACGCGGGAGACAGCGACAAAGCAAAAAAAAAAAAAAAAAATATATATATATATATATATATATATATATATATATATATATATATATATATATATATATATATATATATATATATATATACACAGACATATACATATACATACATGTACATATTTATACTTGCTGCCTTCATCCTTTCTCGTCGCCACCCCGCCACAAATGAAATGGCAGCGCCCCCCCCCCCCCCCCCCCCCGCCAACGGAAAAAAAAACACAAAAGCCACATTGGTTCACACTTATTCTTAAGCCGTCATGTGTAATGCGCCGAAACCACAGCTCCCTTTCCACATCTAGGCCCCATAAAACTTTCCTTTACCCCAGACGTTTCACATGCCCTGGTTCAATCCATTGACAGCACGTCGACTCCGGTATACCACAACGCTCCAATTCACTCTATTCCTTGCAAGCCTTTCACCGTTCTGTATGTTCAGGCCCCGATCCCTCAAAATCTTTCTCACTCCAAACTTCCGCCTCCAATTTGGTCTCCCACTTCTCGTTCCCTCCACCTCTGACACGTATGTCCTCTTTGTCAATCTTTCCTCACTCATTCTTCCCATGTGACCAAACTATTTCAATACATCATCTTATGCCCTCTCAACCACACTCTTTTTGTCACCACCCTTTAATTGCTTATTCGATCAAACCACCTCACACCACATATTGTCCTCAAACATCTCATTTCCAACACATCCACCCTCCTCCTCACAAAATTATCTATAACCCTTGCCTCGCAACCATATAACATTGCTGTAACCAGTATTCCTTCAAACATACCCATTTTTACTCTTCGAGATAACGTTCTCGCCTTCCACACACTCTTCAACGCTCCCAGTACCTTCGACCCCTCCCCCACCCTGTGAATCACTTCCGCTTCCACGGTTCCATTCGTTGCTAATTCCACTCCCAGGTATCTAAAACACTTCACCTCCTCCAGTTTTTCTCTATTCCAACCTGCCTCCCAATGCACTTGTCCCTCAACCCTACTGAACCTAATAACCTTGCTCTTATTCACATTTATTCTCAGCTTTCTTCTTTCACACACTTTACCAAACTCAGTCACCAGCTTCTGCAATTTCTCACCCGAATCAGCCACCAGCGCTGTATCATCAGCGAACAACTGACTCACTTCCCAAGCCCTTTCATCCACAATAGACTGCATACTTACCCCTCTCTCCAAAACTCTTGCACTCACCTTCCTAGCAACCCCATCCATAAACAAATTAAAGAATCATAGCGACACCACGCACCCCTGCCGCAAACCAACATTCAATGGGAACCAATCACTTTCCTCTCTTTCTACTTGTTCACATGCCTTCCATCATTGATAAAACCTTTTCACTGACTCTAACAACTTCCTCCCAACACCATACTCTCTTAATACCATCCACGTGAACCAGTCACTTTCCTCTCTTCCTACTTGTTCGAATGCCTTACATCATTGATAAATCTTTTTCACTGCTTTTAGCAACTTCCCTCCCACATCATATACTCTTAATACCTCCCACAGAGATTCTCTATCGACTCTATCATATGCCTTCTCCAGTTCCATAAATGCTACATGCAAATCCATTTGTTTTTCTAAGTATTTCTCACATGCATTCTTCAAAGCAAACACCTGATCCACACATCCTCTACCACTTCTGAAACCACACTGCTCTTCCCCAATCTGATGCTCTGTACATGCCTTCATCCTCTCAATCAATACCCTCCCATATAATTTCCCAGGAATACTCAACAAACTTATACCTCTGTAGTTTGAACACTCACCTTTATCCACCTTGCCTTTGTACAATGGCATTCTCCATGCATTCTGCCAATCCTCAGGCTCTTCACCATGAACTATACATACATTGAATATTCTCTCCAACCAATCAACAACACAGTCATCCCCATCTTTTGATAAATTCCATTGCAATACCATCCAAAGCCCCCGTTTTGCCGGTTTTCATCTTCCGCAAAGCTTTTACTACCTCTTCTCTGTTCATCAAACCATTCTCCCTGATCCTCTCACTTCGCACAATACCTCGACCAAAATACCTTATATCTGCCACTCTATAATCAAACACATTTTAACAAACCTCCAAAATACTCACTCCATGTCCTTCTCACTTCACCACTACTTTTGATTACCTCCCCATTAGCCCCTTTCACCAATGTCCTCATTTGTTCTCTTGTCTTACGCACTTTATTTACCTCCTTCATAACATCTTTTTATCCTCCCTAAAATTTAACGATACTCTCTCACCACAACTCTCATTTTCCGTCTTTATTACCCCTTGCACCTTTCTCTTGACCTCCTCCCTCTTTCTTTTATACATTTCCCAGTCATTTGCACTATTTCCCTGCAGAAATCGTCCAAAAGCTTCTAACAGGGAAGCCAGCTGTGTTGATGTCACAAAGTCTTCTTGTAATTTAGAGAAATACAGTAATTTAACTAATGATGAAATCAATATCTGTAAGGGTTAAGTGTATGCCAGTTTAACAAAACCAGTGGAACCTCTGTGCCCTAAAAGATTTATAAGAGCTATAAACACCTTAAAAAAAGACAGGGATGTACATATTACTAAAGCAGATAAGGCTAACACTGTTGTGGTTTTAGACAAAAGTAACTATTTATCTAAAATGATTGATCTTTTGAATGACACAACATATTTTAAACTCAGTAAAAATCCCTTAGAAGCAGTTAATTCCCATTTCAATAAAAAAAAAATGAAGTTCTTGTTGAAAGGTAATGGTTCTCCTTTCAAAGGTTTGTCATCTTTGTCCTCTACATTGCCATATATGTATGGACTTATCAAAACACATAAACAAAATTTTCCAGCAAGACCTATAGTGACTTCAGTAGGCTCCATTAAATATAACTTGTCAAAATGGTTAGTCTCTTTATTGAGCCCTTTAGTGGGTAAGGTATCAAATTCTAATATCATGAGCAATGTAGATTTAGTCAACAAGCTAAACAATATCAGTGTTAATTTTGATTTCAAACTAGTTAGCTTTGATGTTTCCTCACTTTTCACTAAAGTTCCAGTTGATGACCTTTTAGAATATTTATCTGTCTTGGATGATATTCATTTACCTGTTTCAAAGTCTGTTTTCACTGAACTGATAAAATTGTGTATAAAAGACTATGTATCTCAATTCAATGGAGATTATTATGCTCAAAAATTTGGTATAGCGATGAGTAACCTTCTTGCACCTGTACTAAGTAATCTTTATATGGAATTTTTTGAAAAAATTACCAAAGGACATCTTAAATTCTAATGCAATTTGGTTTAAGTATGAAGAGGATGTTTTTTGTGTTTGGCCAACAAAAGAAAATATACAAATATTTCTCCCCTTACTTAACAATTTAGTACCTTCCATCAAATTTACTGTAGAAAATGAAAATAAAGGTATGTTACCATTTTTAGATTGCATGATTCATAGGCATGGAAACAAGTTTAAGTTTAGCATGCACAGAAAACCTACCAATGTATGCTCATATACCCATTATTACTCAACTCAACATGACAGAGTTAAACTATCATCATTTCAATCTATGTTCCTTAGGGCAGTATGTATTTGCAGTCCAGAGTTTATTGATGATGAGTTTGAGAAGATATATTCTATCTTATCTAAGTTAAAGTACCCTAGATCATTCATTGATAAATCCCTTAAGTTAGCAAAGAAATCATTTTATAGACTTGAGCCCAAACCTCCTATTGACACCAAGAATCTTTTAGTTCTCTCTTTTGATATTAATTTCATTTTACTTCCCATGTTGCTTAAATCCTTTAATGTAAATGTTGATTTCAGCAACAATAATATTATAAAGAATATCTTAATCAGGAATTCACCAAAAAATTCTCCTGGATACATCTATAAAGTGCCTTGTGGAAGTTGTGATAAATTCTATGTTGGGCAGACTGGTGAGGATCTTTCTGTTAGACTTAAGCAACATGAATATAGTATAAGAACGGGACAATCAAATGCCTTGTTTAATAACGTTAAAAACTATGATCATTGTATTCACTGGAGTAATGCCATCTCATTTATTAACTCTAACTCTATTACCAAGAGAAATATCATTAAATATTCTATTGTTAGATACACCAAGAATTATTATCTTAATAGTGATGGTCTATACAAATTAGATAACTTTATTGTTGATAAAATTTGTAAAATGATAAGTTTATGAACGCTTGTTGTATGTTTTGGACAAATACATGTTTACCAAATGGCGTCCTAGCTTCGCCTCTTCGATGTATATCAACTGACTTATATTTCTCTCTTGTGTCTCCCCTGATGATGTGATTATTAAACGAAAGTGCACTTGGGAACTAGGGAACTTAGGAACTTTCATTTTTCCCGAGGACTCATAGGAGTATCTTGATAACGCGCAAAATTGTGATCCTTTCCAATATATATATACATATATATATATATATATATATATATATATATATATATATATATATATATATATATATATATATATATATATATATATATACATGTACAGAGCACCAGATTGGGGAGGAGCAGTGTGGTTTCAGAAGTGGTAGAGGATGTGTGGATCAGGTGTTTGCTTTGAAGAATGTATGTGAGAAATACTTAGAAAAGCAAATGGATTTGTATGTAGCATTTATGGATCTGGAGAAGGCATATGATAGAGATGATAGAGATGCTCTGTGGAAGGTATTAAGAATATATGGTGTGGGAGGCAAGTTGTTAGAAGTAGTGAAAAGTTTTTATCGAGTATGTAAGGCATGTGTACGTGTAGGAAGAGAGGAAAGTGATTGGTTCTCAGTGAATGTAGGTTTGCGGCAGGGGTGTGTGATGTCTCCATGATTATTTAATTTGTTTATGGATGGGGTTGTTAGGGAGGTGAATGCAAGAGTTTTGGAAAGAGGGGCAAGTATGAAGTCTGTTGGGGATGAGAGAGCTTGGGAAGTGAGTCAGTTGTTGTTCGCTGATGATACAGCGCTGGTGGCTGATTCATGTGAGAAACTGCAGAAGCTGGTGACTGAGTTTGGTAAAGTGTGTGAAAGAAGAAAGTTAAGAGTAAATGTGAATAAGAGCAAGGTTATTAGGTACAGTAGGGTTGAGGGTCAAGTCAATTGGGAGGTAAGTTTGAATGGAGAGAAATTGGAGGAAGTAAACTGTTTTAGATATCTGGGAGTGGATCTGGCAGCGGATAGAACCATGGAAGCGGAAGTGGATCATAGGTTGGGGGAGGGGGCGAAAATCCTGGGAGCCTTGAAGAATGTTTAGAAGTCGAGAACATTATCTCGGAAAGCAAAAATGTGTATGTTTGAAGGAATAGTGATTCCAACAATGTTGTATGTTTGCGAGGCGTGGGCTATGGATAGAGTTGTGCGCAGGAGGATGGATGCGCTGGAAATGAGATGTTTGAGGACAATGTGTGGTGTGAGGTGGTTTGATCGAGTAAGTAACGTAAGGGTACGAGAGATGTGTGGAAATAAAAAGAGCGTGGTTGAGAGAGCAGAAGAGGGTGTTTTGAAATGGTTTGGGCACATGGAGAGAATGAGTGAGGAAAGATTGACCAAGAGGATATATGTGTCGGAGGTGGAGGGAACGAGGAGAAGTGGGAGACCAAATTGGAGGTGGAAAGATGGAGTGAAAAAGGTTTTGTGTGATCGGGGCCTGAACATGCAGGAGGGTGAAAGGAGGGCAAGGAATAGAGTGAATTGGAGCGATGTGGTATACCGGGGTTGACGTGCCCTCAGTGGATTAAAACAGGGTATGTGAAGCGTCTGGGGTAAACCATGGAAAGCTGTGTAGGTATGTATATTTGCGTGTGTGGACTTATGTATATACATGTGTATGGGGGTGGGTTGGGCCATTTCTTTCATCTGTTTCCTTGCGCTACCTCGCAAATGCGGGTGACAGCGACAAAGCCAAATAAAAAAAAAAAAAAAAAAAATATATATATATATATATATATATATATATATATATATATATATATATATATATATATATATATATATATATATATATATATATATATATATATATATTATATATATATATATATATATATATATATATATATATATATATATATATATATATATATATATATATATATATATATATATATATATATATAGCATATAGTCCGAATTATCTTACTTCATGAAGTTTATAGTTTGTTGGCTTCATAAGTTAACACTTCCATTCTAACGAACAAATCACATCTTTTCATATCACAAATCTGTTAGTTTTAGGTTTGCTGAAGTGGAATCATTATTATGCATGAGAGCTATGATTTCGAACTTCTATGTCTTACAAGATTCCTTCTTTATCTTTGACCTTACAACAAATAATCCATAAGCTTGGCGTCACTAATAGGAAAAGTTTCCACTTGTGGATTAAAATAAATATCATGGATAACGCTGACTGAAGACTCAGTAGCTACCAGTTAGCTGGTGGCTCAAGACTCAGCAGGCATCCGCCATCTGATGACCGAAGACTTACCAGCCGTGTGTCAACTGACGGTTCCGATGTCAGCAACCATCATCCAGGTAGCATCCAGCCGTCAGAGGCCATTAGTGCCAGTCAGCAGTCAGGCCAGTCAGCAGTCACGGTAGTCAGACACACGGTCCGCCAGCTTTGGCCTGGACGTTTACCTCGTGTGAGGCTCAGGCCTGACGTCGGGGGTTGTGTCTTGTTCTAGAATCTCAGGTCTTGAGCTGTTACAGGTACATGGTATTCCCGTCTTGAAGCCAGACTTATCATATACGTTATGCACATCAGACTCATTTAATGAGGTTTGTAAAATACATATTCTGTTTCGATTACATATAAAATCTTAACGTTAGAATTGCATGTTATGTAATATTGTGAAAAAAATATTGACTAACGTTCAGTTTCCACTCAATAAATATAAAAAAATTAAAAGGTTTAATCGGGAGGAAAATGATTGGAATCATTGATATGGAAAACGGGTTTGGAATAACAAAACTTTACCCCTCCATATATAAATTTTGCCTCTGCAACAGGTGTCCCCCTCTTCCATCATCATCCCCCCATTCAAAACAAAAAGATGAAATTTGATGTCTGAAATATATGGTTAAAGCCATATATATGTTTACATATATATATATATATATATATATATATATATATATATATATATATATATATATATATATATATATATATATATATATATTTTTTTTTTTTTTTTTTTTTTTTATACTTTGTCGCTGTCTCCCGCGTTTGCGAGGTAGCGCAAGGAAACAGACGAAAGAAATGGCCCAACCCCCCCCCCCCATACACATGTACATACACACGTCCAGACACGCAAATATACATACCTACACAGCTTTCCATGGTTTACCCCAGACGCTTCACATGCCTTGCTTCAATCCACTGACAGCACGTCAACCCCTGTATACCACATGACTCCAATTCACTCTATTTCTTGCCCTCCTTTCACCCTCCTGCATGTTCAGGCCCCGATCACACAAAATCTTTTTCACTCCATCTTTCCACCTCCAATTTGGTCTCCCTCTTCTCCTCGTTCCCTCCACCTCCGACACATATATCCTCTTGGTCAATCTCTCCTCACTCATTCTCTCCATGTGCCCAAACCATTTCAAAACACCCTCTTCTGCTCTCTCGACCACGCTCTTTTTATTTCCACACATCTCTCTTACCCTTACGTTACTTACTCGATCAAACCACCTCACACCACACATTGTCCTCAAACATCTCATTTCCAGCACATCCATCCTCCTGCGCACATCTCTATCCATAGCCCACGCCTCGCAACCATACAGCATTGTTGGAACCACTATTCCCTCAAACATACCCATTTTTGCTTTCCGAGATAATGTTCTCGACTTCCACACATTTTTCAAGGCTCCCAAAATTTTCGCCCCCTCCCCCACCCTATGATCCACTTCCGCTTCCATGGTTCCATCCGCTGACAGATCCACTCCCAGATATCTAAAACACTTCACTTCCTCCAGTTTTTCTCCATTCAAACTCACCTCCCAATTGACTTGACCCTCACCCCTACTGTACCTAATAACCTTGCTCTTATATATATATATATATATATATATATATATATATATATATATATACATATATATATATATGTAAAGTGATTGCTTCTCAGTGAATGTAGGTTTGCGGCAGGGGTGTGTGATGTTTCCATGGTTGTTTAATTTGTTTATGGATAGGGTTGTTAGGGAGGTGAATGCAAGAGTTTTGGAAAGAGGGGCAAATATGAAGTGTGTTGTGGATGAGAGAGCTTGGGAAGTAAGTCAGTTGTTGTTCGCTGATGATACAGCGCTGGTGCCTGATTCATGTGAGAAACTGCAGAAGCTGGTGACTGAGTTTGGTAAAGTGTGTGAAAGAAGAAAGTTAAGAATAAATGTGAATTAGAGCAAGGTTATTAGGTACAGTACGGTTGAGGGCCAAGTCAATTGGGAAGTAAGTTTGAATGGAGAAAAACTGGAGGAAGTGAAGTGTTTTAGATATCTGGGAGTGGATCTGGCAGCGGATGGAACCATGGAAACGGAAGTGAATCATAGGGTGGAGGAGGGGGCGAAAATCCTGGGAGCCTTGAAGAATGTGTGGAAGTCGAGAACATTATCTCCGAAAGCAAAAATGGCTATGTTTGAAGGAATAGTGGTTCCAACAATGTTGTATGGTTGCGAGGCGTGGGCAATGGATAGAGTTGTGCGCAGGAGGGTGGATGTGCTGGAAATAAGATGTTTGAGGACAATATGCGATGTGAGGTGGTTTGATCGAGTAAGTAATGTAAGGGTAAGAGAGATGTGTGGAAATAAAAAGAGTGTGGTTGAGAGAGCAGAAGAGGGTGATTTGAAATGGTTTGGGCACATGGAGAGAATGAGTGAGGAAAGATTGACCAAGAGGATATATGTGTCGGAGGTGGAGGGAACGAGGAGAAGTGGGAGACCAAATTGGAGGTGGAAAGATGGAGTGAAAAAGATTTTGAATGATCGGGGCCTGAACATGCAGGAGGGTGAAAGGCGGGCAAGGAATAGAGTGAATTGGATCGATGTGGTATACCGAGGTCGACGTGCTGTCAATGGATTGAATCAGGGCATGTGAAGCGTCTGGGGTAAACCATGGAAAGTTCTGTGGGGCCTGGAGGTGGAAAGGGAACTGTGGTTTCGGGCATTATTGCATGACAGCTAGAGACTGAGTGTGAACGAATGGGCCTTTGTTGTCTTTTCCTAGCGCTACCTTGCACACATGAGGGGGAAGGCGGATGTTATTCCATGTGTGACGAGGTGGCGATGGGAATGAATAAAGGCAGACCGTGTGAATTGTGTGCATGTGTATATATGTATATGTCTGTGTGTGTATATATATGTGTACATTGAGATGTATAGGTATGTATATTTGCGTGTGTGGACGTGTATGTATATACCTGCGTATGGGGGTGGGTTGGGCCATTTCTTTCGTCTGTTTCCTTGCGCTACCTCGCAAACGCGAGAGACAGCGACAAAGCAAAAATATGAAAAAAAATATATATATATATACAAACAAAGCGCATATGAACGCGCTCCTTCATAGACCATACAAACTTGCAACAGCCGGGATCGAACCCGGGACCCCTGTGCAACAGGCGGGAGCGCTACAGCAAGGCTATGATCGTAGACTAGCGGTAGCGCTCTCGCATGTTGCACAAGGCTCCCGGGATCGATCCTGGCTGTTGGAGGTTTGTATGATATATATATGTATATACATATAAATATATATATATATATATATATATAGAGAGAGAGAGAGAGAGAGAGAGAGAGAGAGAGAGAGAGAGAGAGAGAGAGAGAGAGAGAGAGAGAGAGAGAGAGAGAGAGAGAGACAGACAGAGAGAGAGAGAGAGAGATAGAGAGAACCTTGGAAGTGAGTTAGTTGTTGTTCGCCGATGATACAGCGGTGTGCGAAAAGAGAAAGCTCAGAGGGAATTGAATAAGAGCTAGGTTAGGTTAGGTTCAGTAGGGTTGAGGGACAAGTTAATTGGGAGGTAAGTATGAATGGAGAAAATTGGAGGAAGAGAAGTAATAAGGTTAGGTTCAGTAGGGTTGAGGGACAAGTTAATTGGGAGGTAAGTATGAATGGAGAAAAATTGGAGGAAGAGAAGTGATAAATCCATACATATATGGCAATGTATGGACTTATCAAAACACATAAACAGAATTTTCCAGCAAAACCTATTGTGAGTTCAGTAGGCTCCATGACATATAAATTGTCAAAATGGTTAGTTTCTTTATTAAGCCCTTTAGTGGGTAAGGTATCAAATTCTAATATCGTGAACAATGTAGATTTAGTCAACAAGCTAAACAATATCAATGTTAATTTTGATTTCAAACTAGTTGGCTTTTGATGTTTCCTCACTTTTCACTAAAGTTCCAGTTGATCACCTTTTAGAAAATTTATTTGATGTCTTGGATGATATTCATTTACCTGTTTCAAAGTCTGTTTTCATTGAACTGATAAAATTGTGTATAAAAGACCGTGTATTTCAATTCACTGGAGTCAATTATGCTCAAAAACTTGGTATGGCAATCGGTAACCCTCTTTCACCTGTACTAAGTAATCTTTATATGGAATTTTTTGAAACAGAATTACTGAAGGGCATCTTACTTTCTAATGCAATTTGGTTTAGGAATGTAGATGATGTTCTTTGTGTTTGGCCAACGAATGAAAATTTACAAATATTTCTCCCCCTGACATAACAATTTACTACCTTCCATCAAATTTACTGTAGAAAATGAAAATAATGGTATGTTACCATTTGTAGATTGCATGATTCATAGGCAAGGAAACAAGTTTAAGTTTAGCATATACAGAAAACCCACCAATGTATGCTCATATATCCATTATTACTCATCTCAACATGACAGAGTTGAATTATTATCATTTCAATCTGTGTTCCTTAGGGCATTACGTATTTGCAGTCCAGAGTTTATTGATGATGAGTTTGAGAGGATATATTCTATTTTGTCTAAGTTAAAGTACGCTAGGTCTTTCATTGATAATTCCCTTAAGTTAGCAAAGAAATCATTTTATAAACTTGAGTCCAAACCTCCAATTGACACCAAGAATCTTTTAGTTCTCCCTTTTAATAATAATTTTACTTTACTTCCCATGTTGCTTAAATCCTTTAATGTAAATGTTGCCTTCAACAACAATAACACTATAAAGAATATCTTAATCAGGAATTCACCAAAAAATTCTCCTGGATGCATGTATAAAGTGCCTTGTGGAAATTGTGATAAATTTTATGTTGGTCAGACTGGTAAGGATCTTTCTGTTAGACTTAAGCAACATGAATATAGTATAAGAACGGGACAAGAATCAAATGCCTTGTTTAATCACGTTAAAAACTATGATCATTGTATTGACTGGAGTAATGCCATCTCAGTTATTAACTAACTCTATTACCAAGAGAAATATCATTGAATCTTCTATTACTAAATAAACAAAGAATCATAATCTTGATATTAGTGATGGTCTATACAAATTAGATAACTTTATTGTTGATAAGATTTGTAAAATGATAAGTTTATGAACGCTCGTTGTATGTTTTGAACAATCACATGTTTACCAAATGGCGTCCTAGCTTCGTCTCTTCGATGTATATCAACTGACTTATATTTCTCTCTTATGTCTCCCCTGATGATGTGAATATTACACGAAAGTGCACTTGGGAACTTATCGTGTTTCAATAGGAATATCTTAATCATGCGCAAAATTGTGATCCCTTCCAATATACAGTGATTATGTATGATGATAATTATATTTTCTCCATACGTCCAAACCACTTAAACACACCCTCTTGAGCTCTCTCAACCACACTTTCTATTTCCACACGTCTTTCTCACCCTGTTTTTACTTACTCGATCAAACCACCTCACACCACATATCGTCCCCAAACGTTTCATTTCCAACATATCCACCTTCCTCCGCACAACTCTCTATATATAGCCCACGCCTTGCAACCATATAACATTGTTGGAACTACTTGTCCTTCGAACGTACCCATTTTTGCTCTCCGAGATAACGTTCTCGACTTCCGCACATTCTTCAACGTTCCCAAAACGTTCGCCCCCTCCACCACCATGTGACTAACTTTCGCTACCATGGTTCCATCCGCTGCTAAGTCCACTCCCAGATATATAAAACACTTCACTTCCTCCAGTTTTTCTCCATTCAAACTTACCTCTCAGTTAACTTATCCCTCAACCCTACTGAACCTAATAAACCTTGCTCTTGTTCACATTTACTCTCAACATTCTTCTTTCACACACTTTACCAAACTCAGTCGCCAACTTCTGCAGTTTCTCACCCGAATCAGCCACCGGCGCTGTAACATCAGCGAACAACAACTGACTCACTTCCCAAGCTCTCTCATCCCGAACAGACTACATACTTGCCTCTTTCTCCAAAACTTTTGCATTCACCTCCCTAACTATCCCATCCATAAAAAATTGAACAACCATGGAGACATCATGCACCCCTGCCGCAAACCGACATTCTCTGAGAAGCAATTACTTTTCTTTCTTCCTACTAGTACACATGCCTTATATCCCTTGTAAGAACTTTTCACTGGTTCATCTAAGCAGGCAAAAATAACAAAGTATAATCAACATTCATTAGCTTTACGTTGTTTCTTTTATCCATTTTTCTCTCCACAGGGTTTTGTTTCATGATATAAAGTGTGAATTACGTGTACCATATTCACTTTCACTTTATTCCTTCAATACGCAATACGTTTTGGGCAAAGAATACCGCCCATCTTCAGTCATATTGATTACAGATGGTACAACAAGGATGAATCACAAAGTTTTACGGATGACGTAGATGATAAGTTGACTGGTAAACGTGCTCCCTCTGGTCTATGTGTGATAGTGCGGTCCGTATGGGTTAAACTCGGTGGATCAACGCTTGAGAGGTTTGCCTGGGATCTGAGCTCCTAGGAAAGTGCGATGAAGGTAGAGATTGGGGTCAATGGGGATACGGTAGAGAACAATAATAAAGTCCTAGCTTCTCCTGTACTTGGATGATTTATGAAGGGATTATATCCTTTGATGTACGTGCATGGTCTGTTATCTGCAGCATGTATAGGGTCGTGACATTGTCTCAGTACAATCGTATTTTCAATAAGATACCGAAGAAGGATGTTTGTGTTGTGCTGTTGTTGCACATGTATTTCAGGGCCTCCGTTTTGAAGATGAAGTGTTAAGCATCGACTGAATGGTCCGGTAGTCATAACGGTGTAGTTTATGTTGTTCTAGATATACAACCTTCACCTGGGCAGAAATACTTGCAAGCTACATTGGTAGAATGTAGTGTGAGGTTGTTCCTTATAAGGAAGTTAATAGTTTTCTTGTTCTTGTTGTAAATTATACTGAACCGAGGTTCAGGAATGTTGCAGGCAATATTACTATCGATAATCTCCTTTAGAATACGGTCCTCAGCCCAATAGACATGTGACATCTGGTTTTTGTAGAAAACTTGATGAACAGCTCCAAGTTGTTATTAGCTTTGATTAAGTAGTCGAGTTTCGAGGAACATACTTGTCTCTTGATCAATAATTTTGTTACAAAAACCATTGTTAACTACAATTTGCTTGTCTCTGGTGATTTCTTGGTGGAAGAGGTCGCATGTTGAACAGTTCTTGTAAGCACGACTTAGGTAGACTATAATAACGCTTAGCTTGTACCTCTTGAGGTACTCAACTCCAGCGTCCAGACACCTGCCCAAAACAGTACACTCACAGTGTCTTGCAGAACTTGGTCTTATACATGACAAATGTTGAAGTCAGTATAAGCTGGGCCCAACTAAAGTCAACTAATGATGAGGGGCAAGTATGCAGTCTGTTCGGGATGAGAGAGCTTAGGAAGTGAGTCAGTTGTTGTTCACTGATGATACAGCGCTGGTGGCTGATTCATATGAGAAACTGCAGAAGCTGGTGACTGAGTTTGGTAAAGTGTGTGAAAGAAGAAAGTTAAGAGTAAATGTGAATAAGAGCAAGGTTATTAGGTACAGTAGGGTTGAGGGTCAAGTCAATCGGGAGGTAAGTTTGAATGGAGAAAAACTGGAGGAAGTGAAGTGTTTTAGATATCTGGGAGTGGATCTGGCAGCGGATGGAACCATGGAAGCGGAAGTGAATCATAGGGTGGGGGAGGGGGCGAGAATCCTGGGAGCCTTGAAGAATGTGTGGAAGTCGAGAACATTATCTCCGAAAGCAAAAATGGCTATGTTTGAAGGAATAGTGGTTCCAACAATGTTGTATGGTTGCGAGGCGTGGGCTATGAATAGAGTAGTGCGAAAGAGGGTGGATGTGCTGGAAATGAGATGTTTCAGGACAATGTGTGGTGTAAGGTGGTTTGATCGAGTAAGTAACGTAAGGGTAAGAGAGATGTGTGGAAATAAAAAGAGCGTGGTTGAGAGAGCAGAAGAGGGTGTTTTGAATTGGTTTGGGCACATGGAGAGAATGAGTAAGGAAACACTGACAAAGAGGATATATGTGTCGGAGGTGGAGGGAACGAGGAGAAGTGGGAGATCAAATTGGAGGTGGAATATGGAATGAAAAAGATTTTGAGTGATCGGAGCCTGAACATGCAGGAGGGTGAAAGGTGGGAAAGGAATAAAGTGAATTAGATCGATGTGGTATACCGGGGTCGACGTGCTGTCAATGGGTTGAATCAGGGCATGTCAAGCGTCTGGGGTAAACCATGGAAAGCTGTGTAGGTATTTATATTCAAACTTACCTCCCAATTGACTTGACCCTCGACCCTACTGTACCTAATTACCTTGCTCTTATTCACATTTACTCTTAACTTTCTTCTTTCACACACTTTACCAAACTCAGTCACCAGCTTCTGCAGTTTCTCACATGAATCAGCCACGAGCGCTGTATCATCAGCGAACAACAACTGACTCACTTCCCAAGCTCTCTCATCCCCAACAGACTTCATACTTGCCCCTCTTTCCAAAACTCTTGCTTTCACCTCCCTAACAACCCCATCCATAAACAAATTGAACAACCATGGAGACATCACACACCCCTGCCGCAAAATTACATTCACTGAGAACCAATCATTTTCCTCTCTTCCTACACGTACAAATGCCTTACATCCTCGATAAAAACTTTTCACTGCTTCTAACAACTTGCCTCCCACACCATATATTATTAATACCTTCCACAGAGCATCTCTATCAACTCTATCATATGCCTTCTCCAGATCCATAAATGCTACATACAAATCCATTTCCTTTTCTAAGTATTTCTCACATACAATCTTCAAAGCAAACACATGATTCACACATCCTCTACCACTTCTGAAACCACCCTGCTTTTTTGAAAGCACACCCATTTTTGCTTTCCGAGATAATGTTCTCGACTTCCACACATTCTTCAAGGCTCCCAGAATTTTCGCCCCCTCCCCCACCCTATGATCCACTTCCGCTTCCATGGTTCCATCCGCTGCTAGATCCACTCCCAGATATCTAAAACACTTTACTTCCTCCAGTTTTTCTCCATTCAAACTTACCTCCCAATTGACTTGACCCTCAACCCTACTGTACCTAATAACCTTGCTCTTATTCACATTTACTCTTAACTTTCTTCTTTCACACACTTTACCAAACTCAGTCACCAGCTTCTGCAGTTTCTCACATGAATCAGCCACCAGCGCTGTATCATCAGCGAACAACAACTGACTCACTTCCCAAGCTCTCTCATCCACAACAGACTTCATACTTGCCCCTCTTTTCAAACCTCTTGCATTCACCTCCCTAACAACCTGATCCATAAACAAATTAAACAACCATGGAGACATCACACACCCCTGCCGCAAACCTACATTCACTGAGAACCAATCACTTTCCTCTCTTCCTACACGTACACATGCCTTACATCCTCGATAAAAACTTTTCACTGCTTCTAACAACTTGCCTCCCACACCATATATTATTAATACCTTCCACAGAGCATCTCTATCCACTCTAACATATGCCTTCTCCAGATCCATAAATGCTACATACAAATCCATTTGCTTTTGTAAGTATTTCTCACATACATTCTTCAAAGCAAACACCTGATCCACACATCCTCTACCACTTCTGAAACCACACTGCTCTTCCCCAATCTGATGCTCTGTACATGCCTTCACCCTCTCAATCAATACCCTCCCATATAATTTACCAGGAATACTCAACAAACTTATACCTCTGTAATTTGAGCACTCACTCTCATCCCCTTTGCCTTTGTACAATGGCACTATGCACGCATTCCGCCAATCCTCAGGCACCTCACCATGAGTCATACATACATCAAATAACCTTACCAACCAGTCAATAATACAGTCACCCCCTTTTTTAATAAATTCCACTGCAATACCATCCAAACCTGCTGCTTTGCCGGCTTTCATCTTCCGCAAAGCTTTTACTACCTCTTCTCTGTTTACCAAATCATTTTCCCTAACCCTCTCACTTTGCACACCACCTCGACCAAAACACCCTATATCTGCCACTCTATCATCACACACATTCAACAAACCTTCAAAATACTCACTCCATCTCCTTCTCACATCACCACTACTTGTTATCACCTCCCCATTTGCGCCCTTCACTGAAGTTCCCATTTGCTCCCTTGTCTTAAGCACTTTATTTACCTCCTTCCAGAACATCTTTTTATTCTCCCTAAAATTTAATGATACTCTCTCACCCCAACTCTCATTTCCCCTCTTTTTCACCTATTGCACCTTTCTCTTGACCTCCTGTCTCTTTCCTTTATACATCTCCCACTCAATTGCATTTTTTCCCTGCAAAAATCGTCCAAATGCCTCTCTCTTCTCTTTCACTAATAATCTTACTTCTTCATCCCACCACTCACTACCCTTTCTATTCAACCCACCTCCCACTCTTCTCATGCCACAAGCATCTTTTGCGCAATCCATCACTGATTCCCTAAATACATCCCATTCCTCCCCCACTCCCCTTACTTCCATTGTTTTCACCTTTTTCCGTTCTGTACTCAGTCTCTCCTGGTACTTCCTCACACAAGTCTCCTTCCCAAGCTCACTTACTCTCACCACCCTCTTCACCCCAACATTCACTCTTCTTTTCTGAAAACCCATACAAATCTTCACCTTAGCCTCCACAAGATAATGATCAGACATCCCTCCAGTTGCACCTCTCAGCACATTAACATCCAAAAGTCTCTCTTTCGCGCGCCTGTCAATTAACACGTAATCCAATAACGCTCTCTGGCCATCTCTCCTACTTACATAAGTATACTTATGTATATCTCGCTTTTCAAACCAGGTATTCCCAATCATCAGTCCTTTTTCAGCACATAAATCTACAAGCTCTGCACCATTTCCATTTACAACACTGAACACCCCATGTATACCAATTATTCCCTCAACTGCCACATTACTCACCTTTGCATTCAAATCACCCATCACTATATATATATATATATATATATATATATATATATATATATATATATATATATATATATATATATATATATATATATATATATATATATATATATATATATATATATTTATATATATTTATATATATATATATATTATATAAATATATATATATATATATATATATATATATATATATATATATATATATATATATATATATATATATATATATCTTTTTCTTTCTTTCTTTTAAACTATTCGCCATTTCCCGCATTAGCGAGGTAGCGTTAAGAACAGAGGACTGGGCCTTTTTTGGAATATCCTCACCTGGCCCCACTCTGTTCCTTCTTTTGGAAAATTAAAAAAAAAAAAAACGAGAGGGGAGGATTTCCAGCCCAACGCTCCCTCCCTTTTAGTCGCCTTCTACGACACGCAGGGAATACGTGGGAAGTATTCTTAATCCCCTATCCCCAGGGATAAATATATATATATATATATATATATATATATATATATATATATATATATATATATATATATATATATATATATATATATATATATGTACATATATATATATATAGAGAGAGAGAGAGAGAGAGAGAGAGAGAGAGAGAGAGAGAGAGAGAGAGAGAGAGAGAGAGAGAGAGAGAGAGAGAGAGAGAGAGAGATATAGATATATATATAGATATATATATATATATATTTTTTTTTTTCTTTTGTTTTTGCTTTGTCGCTGTCTCCCGCGTTTGCGAGGTAGCGCAAGGAAACAGGCGAAAGAAATGGCCCAACCCACCCCCATACACATGTATATACATACGTCCACACACGCAAATTTACATACCTACACAGCTTTCCATGGTTTACCCCAGACGCTTCACATGCCCTGATTCAATCCACTGACAGCACGTCAACCCCGGTATACCACATCGATCCAATTCACTCTATTCCTTGCCCTCCTTTCACCCTCCTGCATGTTCAGGCCCCGATCACAGAAAATCTTTTTCACTCCATCTTTCCACCTCCAATTTGGTCTCCGACTTCTCGTTCCCTCCACCTCCGACACATATATCCTCTTGGTCAATCTTTCCTCACTCATTCTCTCCATGTGCCCAAACCATTTCAAAACACCCTCTTCTGCTCTCTCAACCACGCTTTTTTTATTTCCACACATCTCTCTTACCCTTACGTTACTTACTCGATCAAACCACCTCACACCACACATTGTCCTCAAACATCTCATTTCCAGCACATCCACCCTCAAGCGCACAAGTCTATCCATAGCCCACGCCTCGCAACCATACAACATTGTTGGAACCACTATTCCTTCAAACATACCCATTTTTGCTTTCCGAGATAATGTTCTCGACTTCCACACATTCTTCAAGGTTCCCAGGAATTTCGCCCCCTCCCCCACCCTATGATCCACTTCCGCTACCATGGTTCCATCCGCTGCCAGATCCACTCCCAGATATCTAAAATACTTTACTTCCTCCAGTTTTTCTCCATTCAAACTTACCTCCCAATTGACTTGACCCTCAACCCTACTGTACCTAATAACCTTGTTCTTATTCACATTTACTCTTAACTTTCTTTCACACACTTTACCAAACTCAGTCACCATATATATATATATATATATATATATATATATATATATATATATATATATATATATATATATATATATATATATATATATATATATATATATATATATATATATATATATATATATATTTATTATACTTTATCGCTGTTTCACGCATCAGCGAGGTAGCGCCAGGAAAAAGACAAAAAATGGCAATCCACTCATATCCACATATATACATAAACCCCCATACATGCAAATACACATACGCATACATATACATAGCAACTTATATACATTCACATGCATACACATACACAAACATATACACACATGTACATATTCATACTTGCTTGCCTTCATCCATTTACTGCGTCATCCATGCATCACAGCTGTCATGGGAAGCACAGTCCACATCATCCGGCTGATAACATGGTTGCTACAGTGTCCTGTACTTACACCATCACTGTTACGACTACCAACACTGTCACCACTGATGTTAGTACTACCAACACTGTCACCGATGATGTTATGACTACCAACACTATCACCTCTGATGTTAGCACTGTCAACACTATCACCACTGATGTTTGTTCTACCAACACTGTCACCGATGATGTTATGACTACCAACACTATCACCAATATTGTTCTTACTACCAACATTGTCACCACTGAAGCTATTACTACCAACACTGTCACCACTAATCTTAGCACTGACAACACTATCACCAATGAAGTCAGTGTTTCCAACACTATCACCACTAATGTTAATATTACAAACACTATCACCTTGAATTTTAGTAATACTAGCACTGTCACCCATGATGTTATTACTATCAACACTGTCACCAGTGATGTTACGAATACCAACACTGTCACCACTGAAGTTAGTACTACCAACAATGTCACCACTGATGTTATTACTACCAATAATGTCACCACTGATGTTATTACTACCAACACTGTCACCACTGATGTTAGCACTGTCAACACTATTACCACTGATGTTTGTACTACCAACACTGTCACCACTGATGCTATTACTACCAACACTGGCACCACTGCTCTTAGTACTGCCAACACTGTCACCACTGAAGTTAGTACTACCAACACTATCACCAATTATGTTAGGACTACAAACACTATCACCTTGAATATTAGTACTACCAACAGTCTCACCACTGGTGTTAGTTCTACCAACAATGACACCACTGATGTTATTCCCACCAACACTGACACCACCGATGTTATTACTACCAACACTGTCATCACTAATGTCATTACTACCAACATTGTCACCACTGATGTGAGTACCACCAACATCGTCACCACTGACGTTACGACTACCAACACTGTCACCACGGATGTTAGAGCTACCAACACTATCACCACTGATGCTATATTACTACCAACACTGTCACCACCGATTTTAGTACTGACAACACTTTCACCACTGATGATAGTACCACCAACACTGTCACCACTGATGTTATCACTACCAACTCTGTCACCACCAATCTTAGCACCGCCAACACTGTCACCGCCGATGTTAGTACTGCCAACACTATCACCAATGATGTTAGTACTACCAACACTATCACCTTGAATTTTAGTACTACCAACAATGTCACCACTGATGTTAGTACTACCAACACTTACACCACTGATGTTATTACTACCAACACTGACACCATTAATGTTATTACTGATAAACACTTTCACCACTGATGTTATTACGACCAAAAGTTTCACCACTAATGTTATTTCTACCAACATTGTCACCACTGATGTTAGTACTACCAACATTGTCACCACTGATGTCACGACTACCAACAATGTCACCAGTGATGTTACGACTATCACCACTGTCACCAATGATGTTAGTACTAGCAACGCTGTCACCACTGATATTAGTATTACCAACACTGTCACTAATAATATTACTACTACCAACTCTCGCACAAATGATGTTACGACTACCAACGCTGTTACCTGTAATGTTAATACTACAAACACTATCGACATTGATGTTAGTACTAAAAACATTGTCACCACAGATGTTATTACTACCAACTCTGTCACCACTGATGTTATTACTACCAACACTGTCACCGATTATGTTAGTACTACAAACACTGTCACCACTGATTTTAGTACTACCAACGCTGTCACCACTGATGTAGGTACTATCAACACTGTCGCCACTGATGTTAGTACTACCAACATTGTCACCACTGATGTCACGACTACCAACAATGTCACCAGTGATGTTACGACTATCACCACTGTCACCACTGATGTTAGCACTACCAACACTGTCCCACTGATGTTAGTATTACCAACTCTGTCACCACTGATGTTATTACTACCAACACTGTCACCAATGATGTTATTACTACCAACACTGTCACCACTCATGTTAGCAATGCCAACACTGTCATCACTGGTGTTAGTACTAACAACACTGTCACAACTGATGTTAGTACTTCCAACACTGTCACCTCTGATGTTATCACTACCAACACTGTCACCACTAATGTTAGTACCAGCAACACTGTCACCACTGATGTTAGTACTACCAACACTGTCACCACTGATGTTATTTCTACCAACACTATCATCACCGAGGTTAGTACTATCAACACTTCTGAAGTTAGTACAACCAACACTGCCACCACTGATGTTAGTCTCACCAGCACTGTCATCACTGATGTTACGACTAGCAATAAAGTCATCAATCATGATATTACGACCAACGCTTTCACCACTGATGTTACAACTACAAACACTCTCACCACTGATCTTCGTACAACGAACACTGTCACGATTGATGTTACAACTACCAACACTGTCACCACTAATGTTATTACTACCAACACTGTCACCACCGATATTACCACTACCAACACTGTCACAACTGATGTTCCAACTAACAACAGTGTCAACACTGATCATAGTACTACCAACACTGTCACCAATGATGTTAGTACTACCAACACTATCATCACTGATGTTACGACTACCAACACTGTCACCACTAGCATTAGTACTACCAACGCTGTCACCTCTAAAGTTAGTACTACCAACACTGTCACCACTGATGTTACGACTACCAACACTGTCACCAATGATGTTAATACTACCAACACTGTCACCACTGATGTTATTTCTACCAACTCCGTCACCACTGATGTTAGTAACACCAACACTGTCACCACTGATGTTATTACTACCAAACTTTCACCAGTGACGTTATTACTACCAACACTGTCACCACAGATGTTACGACTACCAAGACTGTCACCACTGATGTTAGTACTACCTACACTCTAACCAATGAAGTTAGTACTACCATCACTGTCACCAATTATGTTATTCCTACCGACACTGTCACCAGTGATGTTATGACTACCAACACTGTCACCACTGACGGTAGCACTACCAACACTGTCATCAATGACGTTAGTACTATAAACACTGTCACCACTGATGTTATTACTACCAACATTGTCACCACTGATGTTATTTTACCGACAATGTCACCACTGATGTTAGTACTACCAACAATGTCACCACTGATGTTAGCACTACCAACACTGTCACCACTGATGTTAGCACTACCACCACTGTCATCAGTGATGTTACGACTACCAACACTTTAACCTTTGATGTTAGTACTACCAACACTGTCACCACTGAAATTATTCCTACCAGCACTGTCGCCACTAATATTATTTTTACCAACACTTTCACCACTGATGATAGTAATACCAACACTGTCACCACTGATGTTAGTAACACCAACACTGTTACCATTGATGATGTTACTACCAACACTTTCACCACTACTGTTATTACTACCAACACTGTCACCAGTGATGTTACGAATAACAACACTGTCACCACTGATGTTAGTGCTGCCAACACTCTAACCAATGAAGTTAGTACTACCAGCACTGTCACCACTGATGTTATTACTACCAACACTGTCACTAGTGATGTTATGACTTCCAACACTGTCATCAATGATGTTAGTACTATAAACACTGTCACCACTAATGTCATTATAACCAACACTGTCACTAATGATGTTAGTTTTACCGACAATGTCACCATTGATGTTAGTTCTACCGAAACTGTCACCTCTGATGTTAGTACTACCAACACTGTCACCAATGATGTTAGCGCTACCAACACTGTCACCATTGATATTAGTACTGACAACACTGTCGCCACTGATGTTATTACTACCAACAATGTTACCACTGATGTTAGCACTACCAACACTGTCACCACTGATGTTAGTACTTCCAACACTGTCACCACTGATGTTAGTACTACCAACACTGTCTCCATTGATGTTAGTTCTACCAACCACTGATGTTAGTACTGCCAACAGTCACCACTGATGTTAGTACTACCAACACTGTCATTACTACCAACTACAACTGTCAGTTGTACAACTTGTACTACAACTACCAACTACACTGTCAGTACTACCAACATGGTCACCACTGATGTTAGTACTACCAGCACTGTCAACACAGATGTTAATACTACCAACACTGTCACCACTAATGTTAGTACTACCAACACTGTCACCACTGACGTTTTTACTACAACACTGTCACCACTGATATTAGCAATGCCAACACTGACACCATCGATGCTATGAAAACCAACTCTGTCACCAATGATGTTATTAATACCAACACTGTCACCAATGATGTTACGATTACCAACACTGTCACTACTGATGTTCTTACTACCAACACACCCACCACTGTTGTTGTTACTACCAACACTGTCACCACTGATGTTCCGACTACCAACATTGTCACCACTGATGTTACAACTACCAACAGTGTCACCACTGATGTTAGTACTACCAACAGTGTCACCATTGATGTTAGTACTACCAACACTGTCACCACTGATGTTAGTACTACCAACAGTCACCACTGATCCTAGTACTACCAACACTGTTACCACTGATGTTAGTATTACCAACACTGTCACCACTGATGTTAGTACTAACAATACTGTCACCACTGATGTTAGTATTACCAACACTATCACCACTGATGTTAGTACTACCAACTTCGTCGCCATTATTGTTATTACTACCAACTGATGTTTTTTGAACCAACACTGTCACCTTTGATGTTATCAATACCAACACTGTTACCACTGTTGTTAAACTAGCACTACTACCATTGTTGTTACCACTGTCAACACTGTCACCTCTGCTGTTACCAACAGTGATGTCACTGTTGTTAGTAGTTTCAGCACTTCCATCCTCTCGCCATGACAAGGATCACGTACTTCACTAACTGATACACTATACAGTGTGGTCAGCGTGAGGTGATGTGGGCAAAAGCCTGTTGACGCAAAGTGTGACGTCATTTGGAGGAGCGCCGGGTGGATCCATCCACTTTAGCCTGCCTGGCGCTGAGGGTACGAATTCTGATCTGCCCAGTGACTCGTCTGTGCCGTGTTTTACCTCACACTTCCATTATCTGAACAACCACTGTGATGATCCGAAGGTGATGATGGGAATGGAATTCTTCGCCTGCATACCTGCTCTTCTCTTCAAGATCCTTTATCTCACCTCCCTCACTGACCCATCCATAAACAGATTAAGCAGCAATGGTGGCATCAAACACCCATGCCGCAGACCCACCTTATTCAAAACTTTAATGAATTTCAACAGAAAAATTGATGTACAGAACCATGATGGATACCGTATGTTACAGCTTGAGTGAGTTCACGAGGCGAGGAAGAGGGAACACATCAGACAATATAATGACAACGCATCCATATGACACATGACGACCCTCAGCTGCCACACTAGCTGACTCAGGTCTCTCTCCCAGCCTTCATAACATGGGGCTCCTACAGCTGGCCCAAGCCATGATTAGGAACTCAGGCGTTACAGTGAGCAGCTCAGAAGTTCCAGCCTCACAGTGGATGGGACACTGCTGTTGATGGCAGTGTCTTCCAGGATCTCTCGCAGCTTCAAGCTGAGTCAGTATCCCAGCTCCCACCGCCAAAAACGGGCAATAACAGGATATGACGGGAGCGAACCCGGCAGAATGACTCCATGCAGATGCATCCCGGGAGCTGACGCTAAGGTAAGTGTCCATGAGGGACCAGGCAAACATCGTCGAACCTAAACTAAGACTTGATGAAGTCGGGTTAATGAGCTCAGCTGGATGACTTCAGGAGGACTCACGACGGATCATTGTGTTAAGGGAGGGAACTCGATCACATTCGTAAATCCAAGTCATGTATTCGAAGAATTCCTGCACGTCAGGAGCTCCTGCAGGTGACAGTATGGACATTATGAGGATATGTGTCAGTAGCAACACATTCATGCTCCCGCATGGGCGCGTCAAGGACTAGATGGCCATAATAACATTCAGTAAGAATCCTGTGTAAACTTGTGTTTCATTCATTTACTTTGATAACCAAATTCCTTCCGTGTGAAACGTTATCTCAGCGTCTCAACTTTGAATCACGAGACAAAAGACCCGTGTTGGAGTGCAGTAGCATTAAAAAACTGTAGTTAGTTTACCTTCATATCATTCAGATTTAATCTTTGTATTTCATATGATATAGATATTGTGTGACTGATAGTCTTAGTTCTGCTGCTGCTATTACTGCTGTTGTTGTTGTAGTTAAGCAAGACAAGGTGTTACCCTGATACAACATCTCAACAACATGACAAGGTATTGAGATGTTAGTCTATCAAACCACAAAAAAAGAGGATAAGTTGTTACTGCAAGTATTCAGTTACATCAAAGATAGGGCAATACGTTGTTACAACAACTAGTAAACCCCAATAATGAAATAGTGAGGTTGATGACTTCTTATTACAACTGTTAAACATAACAACCACAACGAAGAGCCACAGCTGGTTCTACAGGTTCGAGTTATACAAACAGCTGACACGATCACTGCAGCTGCCACAACTTGTGATTGTCTCCCTCAGAGATGAAGGTACTGTCTGATGCGAGTGCAGGAGCAAGTTTTGTTATATACCCATGTTAGCGGGGTATACACAAAGGTTAACTCAGGTAGAGATGTCAATCGACAGATACGGAGGTCATGTTTCAAATAGACTTTTTTAGTTGGGTTGAGGGGAATATATGAGTTACATGTTGCGTAGAGAGATCATCTGTCAGATTCATGATTCACCTGTAGGAGACAGAGACCTTCTGTCAGACACAGACACTTAATACATACAGAGGTCATTCATCTATGAAATACAGACGTTATCTTTCCGAATACAGAGTTTACCACGTACAAAGATCATCTGTCAGATACACATGTCCCTCTTAAGTCATAGAGGTCACTTATAGATACAGGGGTCAAGTGATGATACAGAGGTGTCCTGTCAGATTAAGTGATCATCTGTCAAATTCAGATGTTACCTGTCAGATGCAGCAGTCACATGTCAGACACATGTTACCTGTCAGATTCAGCAGTCACATGTCAGACACATGTTACCTGTCAGATTCAGCAGTCACATGTCAGACACATGTTACCTGTCAGATTCAACAGTCACATGTCAGACACATGTTACCTGTCAGATTCAACAGTCACATGTCAGACACATGTTACCTGTCAGATTCAACAGTCACATGTCAGACACATGTTACCTGTCAGATTCAACAGTCACATGTCAGACACATGTTACCTGTCAGATTCAACAGTCACATGTCAGACACATGTTACCTGTCAGATTCAACAGTCACATGTCAGACACATGTTACCTGTCAGATTCAACAGTCACATGTCAGACACAAGGGTCATGTGTGACACACACCACTGATCATTTTCGGAGGTCACCTTGCACTGTCTTGTGGCAGCGACATGTCGTCTGCCTCTTTATCATCAGGCCAGCCAGACCTGACGTGGCCATCATGAGGCCAGCCAGACCTGACGTGGCCATCATGAGGCCACCCAGACCTGACGTGGCCATCATGAGGCCAGCCAGACCTGACGTGGCCATCATGAGGCCACCCAGACCTGACGTGGCCATCATGAGGCCAGCCAGACCTGACGTGGCCATCATGAGGCCACCCAGACCTGACGTGGCCATCATGAGGCCACCCAGACCTGACGTGGCCATCATGGGGCCAGCCAGACCTGACGTGGCCATCATGAGGCCAGCCAGACCTGATGTGGCCATCGTTAGTGTGTACCCAGACTGCACCAGTGGACAGATCACACAGCTCTGGGCCAACTTATGTCATAAAAAATGAGGCGAAGAATAAAGAATAGTGATCATAGAAAGCTTACCTTAGTGGTGTTCTAGAGTCACAGAAAGCTTACCTTAGTGGTGTTCTGGCGTCACAGAAAGCTTATCTTAGTGGTGTTCTGGCGTCACAGAAAGCTTACCTTAGTGGTGTTCTGGCGTCACAGAAAGCTTACCTTAGTGGTGTTCTGGCGTCACAGAAAGCTTACCTTAGTGGTGTTCTGGCGTCACAGAAAGCTTATCTTAGTGGTGTTCTGGCGTCACAGAAAGCTTACCCTGGTGGTGTTCTGGCGTCACAGAAAGCTTACCTTGGTGGTGTTCTGGCGTCACAGAAAGCTTAGCTTGGTGGTGTTCTGGCGTCACAGAAAGCTTACCTTAGTGGTGTTCTGGCGTCACAGAAAGCTTACCTTAGTGGTGTTCTGGTGTCACAGAAAGCTTACCTTGGTGGTGTTCTAGTGTCACAGAAAGCTTACCTTGATGGTGTTCTGGCGTCACAGAAAGCTTACCTTGATGATGTTCTGGTGTCACAGAAAGCTTACCTTGGTGGTGTTCTGGTGTCACAGAAAGCTTACCTTGGTGGTGTTCTGGTGTCACAGAAAGCTTACCTTGATGATGTTCTGGTGTCACAGAAAGCTTACCTTGGTGGTGCGGTGTTCTGGTGTCACAGAAAGCTTACCTTGGTGGTGTTCTGGTGTCACAGAAAGCTTACCTTGGTGGTGCGGTGTTCTGGTGTCACAGAAAGCTTACCTTGGTGGTGCGGTGTTCTGGTGTCACAGAAAGCTTACCTTGGTGGTGAGGTGTTCTGGTGTCACAGAAAGCTTACCTTGGTGGTGCGGTGTTCTGGTGTCACAGAAAGCTTACCTTGGTGGTGTTCTGGTGTCACAGAAAGCTTACCTTGGTGGTGCGGTGTTCTGGTGTCACAGAAAGCTTACCTTGGTGGTGCGGTGTTCTGGTGTCACAGAAAGCTTACCTTGGTGGTGCGGTGTTCTGGCGTCACAGAAAGCTTACCTTGGTGGTGTGGTGTTCTGGTGTCACAGAAAGCTTACCTTGGCGGTGCGGTGTTCTGGTGTCACAGAAAGCCTACCTTGGTGGTGTTCTGGTGTCACAGAAAGCTTACCTTGATGGTGTTCTGGTGTCACAGAAAGCCTTCCTTGGTGGTGCGGTGTTCTGGTGTCACAGAAAGCTTACCTTGGTGGTGTTCTGGTGTCACAGAAAGCTTACCTTGATGGTGTTCTGGTGTCACAGAAAGCTTACCTTGGCGGTGCGGTGTTCTGGTGTCACAGAAAGCCTACCTTGGTGGTGTTCTGGTGTCACAGAAAGCTTACCTTGGTTGTGTTCTGGTGTCACAGAAAGCTTACCTTAGTGGTGTTCTGGTGTCACAGAAAGCTTACCTTGATGGTGTTCTGGTGTCACAGAAAGCTTACCTTGATGGTGTTCTGGCGTCACAGAAAGCTTACCTTGATGGTGTTCTGGTGTCACAGAAAGCTTATCTTGATGGTGTTCTGGTGTCACAGAAAGCTTACCTTGGTGGTGTTCTGGTGTCACAGAAAGCTTACCTTGATGGTGTTCTGGCGTCATAGAAAGCTTACCTTGGTGGTGATCTGTGTCAAGAGAAGCGTTGTTCATAGTGACCCCTCAATCGTGGGCACTGTCAAGTCGATAAGGTCGAGTATGAATGTCTAAGTAAATATGCTATAGATCTCACTGGCAATCTATATTGCTGGTAGATAGGTTGAAGTCGCCAGACAATAAAACTGAAGCATTTTTATCTTATCATTTCGCTGTTGACCACCTGATCCTTCTAGCAGAAGGTGTGTTACATGAATATGTTAAGGTGACATCAGGTGTAGGTGTTATAAAGTTGATGGATTCAGGGAATATTCTTGCATTCCCATCACTTCCATTAATATTTGTAATGTTACCAATGTAGCATCACTGGTACAGCCACTGCTACACTCAACACTCGCACCTCCTCACTCTTCACCAGTCCTGCTGCCCTGTGGTTTTCACCAGAGCTTCCACGGTAATGGAGGCCCCAGACACTCATAGCAACATGTCAACATCGATTACCGAAGCGTTTGTGCGTGATCGGTCGTGCATATGCTTACCACAGTAAGCAGTCAGTGCATTGACCATTATCTATTTATCTGGCGTGATGGAAAGTGTGGTTCCATATTACTCTTATGACTAGTCTTATTATCCCTCTTCTTCATCAACGTATACCTCGCTCTCTCTCCTTTAAACATCCTCTACATTGTTCATGTGTTGAAGCAGCCAACGATTTTTGTAACGTAGGAACACACAAGATGTGTCATGGATGAGCTGGGTTATGCTAGCCTCAGGTTGGTTGGTATTCCTTACATTATCATCCTCCGTGGTACTTCATCATCTCCAGGTGACTGTTGAACATGATTGATCGGTACCAACACGGGATGTGATGGTGCTCTGATAGCAAGTGTGTGGCGCTGGCAAGAACACATGTATAGGAATACTGTAATGCCTTCCCTTTGGGTTAGTACATGCTCTCTTAAAGTGAATCTTAACATTTTATGTGTCATTATCAAGATCTTGATATCCTAGAACGACCATGTGAGAAGTAAGATTTAAGTTGCCATAACAGTCAAACGAGTGGCCACTTTGAGGTGTCCTGTAGCATTACCTGGCTATGGTCACCCGCCGTTATGGCCTAATACAGGTCGACACCCCACCAGAACCTCGCCTTTTCGCTCGTTTATTGATATAATTGAATATTCAACAGCATCACCGGTCATCTCAAGAGCACGTCATATAGATTTCACAACGTCGGTCACTGCAGGTGGCTGGTACGGAGCAGTTGATATCGTCGTAATATACCACTGTCTTCGTCTGTTCCCCACCACTGCCTAGCATCGTCTTTTGCACCACCTCCCCAGAGTCGCCTCCCCACCACCTCCCCAGAGTCGCCTCCCCACCACCTCCCCAGAGTCGCCTCCCCACCACCTCCCCAGAGTCGCCTCCCCACCACCTCCCCAGAGTCGCCTCCCCACAACCTCCCCAGATGTCTCATACAGGAAAGCCTGAGACGTTCTGAGACTAAAATAAACAGAGGAGGAAGCATCTTGGCTCCCGGCATGCTTACATTATATCTTGAGACCAGTGATGCAGGAGAGGCACTTCTCACGTATGTTAATGTAACAAAGTCTCTCGTCGCCCAACCTTTGCCACCATCTGGTGCCTCTTCCTCTTCCTCCTCCTCGCAGGACGGGCTAAGGAATCCTGAATATTTGCAAGGAAAAGCATTCAATTTCGTCAGCTTTAGAAAGTTTTCAGCAAGAATCTTGAATATCTAGGAGCCAAGATTTACGTCTTACATGAGCTAAGGAGAAGAGTTTCTGTCTTGCATCTGGATTATCTCGTAAAGATATCTATTGATCAGTTTCTATGTATAAGACAACTGAATGAATTTGTAGTTGATTATTGGTTGAATTATACACGCAGGCGTTACAGGACTCGCCCGCCTGTGGTTACGCGGCGAATGAAAAGTCACCTTCGAAGAGCATGTGTCACCATCCGTTTACGCAAAGGAGTGCAGTCTAGCCGAAGATCTTCTTCCAAAGAAGTCCGACATTATCCTGCTACTGGAGGTGGCGCAGCCTTAGAGCTGCAGATATCTTAGGGAAAGGGGTCCTAAGACAATTGATTATATATATATATATATATATATATATATATATATATATATATATATATATATATATATATATATATTTTCATACTATTCGCCATCTCCCGCATTAGCGAGGTTGCGTTAAGAACAGAGGATTGGACCTTTGAGGGAATATCCTCACCTGGCCCCTTATCTGTCCCTTCTTTTGGATAATTAAAAAAAAAACCGAGAGGGGAGGATTTCCAGCCCCCCGCTCCCTTCCCTTTTAGTCGCCTTCTACGACACGCAGGGAATACGTGGGAAGTATTCTTT